>NW_006201743.1:860814-942520 GCF_000334495.1 Tupaia belangeri chinensis | reverse complement strand
AATTTGGAGATTCCTCAAAAATCTACAAATAGATCTACCATATGATCCAGGAATCCCACTCCTCGGTATCTACCCAAAGGACGGAAGAATTCTTCATTGGAAAAGTGCTTGCACATCGATGTTTATTGTGGCACTTTTCACGATTGCTAAGTCATGGAACCAACCCAAATGCCCCCGTATGGAGAAATGGATTGAAAAACTGTGGCACATATACTCTATGGAATACTACTCAGCCATAAAAACCAACAAAACCCTGGCTTTTGACAGAAAGTGGAAGAATATGGAAGATTTACTGCTGAGTTAGGCAAGCCAGGCTATGAAGGAGAGACATTGTATGTCCCCACTTAACATATACCAAATGTCTGCACTCTGTGACTGAAGCTGATTGACTAACGGTTGTACAAACACAAGAGATGGGTGTGAATGTCATATGAGGTGTATGTGGAGGAGGGGGGCCTAATGAAGGACATTTGGAGAAGGGATACAAAGGTAGAGCACCGACGGGATGGGGAAGTGTGGTGTTATTGATTGAAGACATTTTGATCAATGGGACTGGGGAGAAATATTCACGTATTGAAATGTTCACATTTTAAGCTAAACAATGCGATTTGAATGTATATACAAAAAATAATTTTAATAAAAGAAAAAAGAAAGTGAGAAATCACCCCCCCAGGGGGGATGGCCATTCTGCAGTCCCTTCTCCATTCTCCTCTCGGGATCTTGGGCCCGCATGCACACGCGCGCGGTGTGAGTTTAAGCTACCGAGTCTGGGACTTGAACCACAGTCGACTACATAGGAGCCCAGTGACATAGTCCTTATGCCTACTGCTGGTCCCCAGATTTCTCAATCTAATATTTCAGGAGATCTTGTTTATTGGTGAATATTTTTGTTTTTTTTATTTTAAAATTTTTATTTTGTATGCACCTAAGAACCTGATAGAAAAACCTAGGGACCAGCAGTTAGCGTCATGGCTATGTCGCTGGACTCCCATGTAGCCAGCCAGCTGCGGTTCGAGTCCCGGATCGGGTGGCTTAAAACTCACACCGGTTGCGTGTGCGTGTGTGCCCAAGATCCCGAGAGGAGAATGGAGGAGAAGGGATTGCGGTGTGGCCATCCCCCCTGGGGGGTGATTTCTCGCTTTCTGTCTCTCTCTCTCTGTCTGTCTGGGGAGTGCATGCGCCCTATAGCAAAAACCTCTCAAAAAAAAAAAAAAAGAAAAAAGAAAAACCTCACTTTCTTGTGTGTTTTTTTCTTTTTCTTTTCTTTCTTTCTTTTTTTTTTTTTTTGAATGCAAAAGAATTTGAAATCTGTCTTAGTCTGCTATTGTGTTGCTTATAGAAATGCCTGAGACTGGATGATTTGTAAAGAGTAAAGTTTATTTAACTCATGATTTCAGTGACTGGAGTCCAAAGACATGAGGCTGACATTAGGCGGGCTACAATGTGGCTGAGGACAGGACCTGAGCAGAGAGGCCATCTATAATTTCTTCCTGCTCTGATCTTTCTACTTTTATAAAGAACTCAATCATAGAAACCCCACCATAATTACCTTATTACACCCAAAAGTCAGACCCCGAGAAACCAAGAAGGATTTAAGTTTTTACCTAACACCATTTCAGTACAGCCAAGTCTTAGCATATGAATTTGTGAGGGTCGGGGTACGGGTAGGGAAGGAGGGAGGAGGGAAACAAACTATAACTCAAAAAAAAAAAAAAAGATAATAATGTGTAGCTTTTTCATCATCATACACATTTTCTATGAACTTTTTAAAGACCCTTTGTATAGTTCTTTAAATCAGTTTTTATGAAGGTCAGATTTATTATATACATTTTCCTTAAGTTTTAATGTGAAACTGATGTTTAGAATGTCCATGTGATGTTAAAATAGCTAATTTGTGGAATAATTATTTTCATGTGTCCAGATACTTTTTAATTTATGTGGATTGTAAATTCCCTGTCTTCTCTTTCTGGTCTCTCCACTATGCACAGAGAAATTCTTTCTCTTAAACATATGTTGCTTCAAATTTGGCTAATTTTTTTTTTTTTTTCTATTCTAGTTTGGGAATACCTGCTACTGCAATTCAGTTCTTCAAGCACTTTATTTTTGTCGTCCATTTCGGGAAAAAGTTCTAGCATACAAGAGTCAACCTAGGAAGAAGGAGAACCTTCTTACATGCTTAGCAGATCTCTTCCATAGCATAGCCACTCAGAAGAAAAAGGTTGGAGTGATACCGCCCAAGAAGTTCATAACAAGATTGCGGAAAGAGAATGGTAATTCTTCTATTTCCCAGTGTATTGCTGTGTGACAGAGAGGTTAAATATAGCATTCTGTAATTCAGATATTTATTGAGCATCTTCTTTAGCCTAATCAATGTTAGCCATTGAAGAAACAAAGATGATGTTCCTGTGTTTAGGGGAGGTACTGGTATAGTGGAGGGAGATAGTCCCTCATTAGTTACTGTGAGGTGTGATTAATGTTTGAAGTATGTTATTCAAAGATAATGCTAGGAAATGAGAAACCAGAATTTCTCTTTCTTGGCCTACTTGACTTTTCTATCAAGAATGAAGTTTTTCTCGGGACCAGTAGTTAGCGTAAGGGCTATGTTGCTGAACTCCCATGTAGTCAACCGCTGTTCAAGTTCCGGACCCAGTGGCTTAAACTCACAGCAGGCGCATGTGCATGCGTGCCCAAGATCCTGAGAGGAGAGTGGAGGAGAAAGGATTGTAGCGTGTTCATCTCCCCTGGGGGGTGTGATTTCTCGCTTTCTGTCTCATGCATGCGCCCTGTAGCAGAAACCTCTCCAAAAAAAAAAACAAAAAAGGAATGAAGTTTTTCTTGTACTTGATTGTGCGTTTGTTGCTTTCGTGGTGCTTTTATGTATGGTAACTCATTTGATCCTTTTAATACCTGACACAGAGAACATGAGGCTGAAGCCTCGTTGGGAGTCACACCCCAAGGAAAGGAAAAGAGCCAGAGGGAGAATTCAGACCTTCTGGTTTAGGATAGATAAATTCCAGTCGCTTTCTGTCTCATGCATGCGCCCTGTAGCAGAAAGTCATGACACATTTTTGCATAGAAAAATATGTCATGACTTTTCCGACAGCCTAACAATTAATAAGCCCCACCTCCCTTTTCTCTCCTGAAATATTTTTCATTTAATCTTCACAACAGTCTTTTTTCTTTTTTTTTTGGAGAGATTTTTGCTATAGGGCACGTGCACTCGCCAGACAGACAGAGAGAGAGACATAGAGATGGAAAGTGAGAAATCACCCCCTAGGGGGGATGGTCACACCGCAATCCCTTCTCTTCCATTCTCCTCTCGGGATCTTGGGCACGCACGCACATGCACCCGGCATGAGTTTTAAGCCACCGGGTCTGGGACGTGAACCGCGGTCAACTACATGGGAGTCCAGCGACATAGCCATCACGCTAACTGCTGGTTCCCACACAACAGTCTTATAAGTTAGACATTTTTACTTCAGTTGACATGAGGTTACTGAGGCTTGGAGAAGTTAATTTGTTCAGGGTCACCCAGAATCAGTAAGTAGCAAAGCCAGTGGGGCCAGCAGTTGGCAAGGTGGTTTAGGTACTGGACATGGCCAACCACTGCTTGAGTCCTGGACCTGGCAGCTTGCTTTCTCAGTTTCCCTTTCTCTCTCTCTGATCAAATTAAATAATAATAATAATAGCAAATAAAATTAGCTAAATATCAATAAATAAATTTTAAAAAGCCAAGTACAACCTGTTAGAATGTGGACTGAGCCATTCAGGTCTTGGTCTTTTTATCTGTATTTGTGTGGAAATTTAGAGGTTTTTGTCCTGGTAGGAAATTCATGTTTATGATAATTGAGCATACCAGGCTTTCCCAGTGATTTTATTAGTATTTTAGAAATGTTCAGCATCAGAAATATGTGGCTTACATAGAGCACATGTGAATTTCATTTTTGTTCAACAGTACATTTTTCTTGGTCTAATGTTTAACCTGTTGCATATGCTCTTTTTGTATTAGAATGACTTATTTTAATTTTATTTTTTCATTTATTTTAATTTAACAGAGAGAACGAGGGAAAGTGAGAAAGCAAGCCACCAGGCCCGGAACTCAAACCATGGTCAGCTATGTGGGATTTTCCAGTGCCTTAACTACCACGCCACCTGCTGGCCCCTGCATATGCTCTTTTTTTTTTTTTTTTTGGGGGTTTTTTTTCCCCCCTTAGGGGCGCCCCCCACCAGACACAGGGAGAGACATAGAGACAGAAAGCGAGAAATCACCCCCCCAAGGGGGATGGCCACGCCTCAATCCCTTCTCCTCCATTCTCCTTTCGGGATCTTGGGCACAAAGGCACACGCGCCCGGTGTGAGTTTTAAGCCACCGGATCCGGGCCGCGAACCGTGGTCGACTACGTGGGAGTCCAGCAGCATAGCCATTATGCTAACTGCTGGTTCCCGCCCTTGCATATGCTCTTTAAATGCACATTTTTTTTTCTTTTTTAGTTATATTGACTCTCATGCTGAACACAGTTCAAGTTACTATGTTTTGGAAGTCCTATACAATTACATATCAAGGGCTTTATATAATTGTCAAACCCAGTGTATTTTTACAGTGTTTATTCTTTGTTAATAGTACAATATTATTTTGAAAAAAATTTAAATTTAGGCAGAGTGAATTAATAGACCTTTAAAATAACTCCTTGAATGAGACAGTTTCCAGAATGAATATTAATTCCAAGCCCATCCTCTCATAAATTTTGTTTGATATTTCTGACCCTTTGAAATATTATTTCAAAAATAATATTTAATAGAAAACATTTTTACTGTTTGATGTTGCTGGCATTTATAAATTTAAAAAATAATTGTCAGCGACCAGGTGTGCTTACTAAAGAGAAAGAGACAGAGGGAGAGAAAGAAAGCATCTTCAGTAGGATGTGGTCACACTGCAGTCCCTTTTCCTCTATTTCTTCATCCTGCCAGGATTTGGGGTATGCATGCACACATGCCCAGTGTGTTCCTCAAGCTGCTGGGGCTGGGATTTCTTCAAGCTGTTGGGGCTGGGACTTGAACCATTTGGCTAGCCTTGTGGAATCCAGCTTCCTTAAACACTTAGCCATGGGGCTAGATTTGTAAATATGTTTCGAGATACATTTTTGGCTTTTGAATTTTCTCTTGAGAATTTTGTGTAAAGAGCATACACATCAAAGAAGACCTTAATATATTATCCATTGCTCTCCCAGATTTTGTTTATTTTAATCTCTGTTAAATATACCCATTTTATTATTTGCACTAACTTTCACTTTTGGCCAGTCTTTCTAAATCATTTTCCTTCCATACACTATAAAGCTCCTGTTTTATTCTCACTAGCTATTAGCCCTATATTGTTTTAACCATTATTGCTCTACATTACTAATCTTTTGATGTCTCTTGGAAAAAATCAGTTTTAATTTTTATTCATTTATGGATTTTTTATTTTGAAATAAATCAAGGGAAGAAGGACAAGACACCTCCTGCTCCTAGCCTTCTAGGTAGCCTTGATCATGGGTGCACCTCAGGCCAGCTGGGGCTCTGAACTGCTTTCGTAGTGTGAGTCCACTATTGCAGAATAGTACCCTACTCCTGCACCACTGCAGCAGGTCCTGCTTTTGGAATGTTAACTCACCTAATCACAGGGTGAGAGAAGTGTTCCACAGCACTCCTGTATACAGTGTGGCAACGCTAGCGCTACAACCGTGTTCACCTTTCATGATGGGATGCGTACGAGCTGGGCATTTGAGTTGATTGATTATTATCTGTTTCCTGTTGCGTGCCAGGCACTGTGTAGGCACAGGGGATATAGAAATTAGGCCGAAGGGGTCTGACACTCTCTGGGGAAGACAGATGATCAGCAGTCATGTGATATGGTGTGTCATTGCTGTAGAGAGGGAAAGGGAGCAGAGGAGGAAGAGAGTTGGTAGTTTATATGTAGGTGATTGAGGAAGGTCGCCGATAAGGTGACATTAGAACAGAGATTTGAAGTGAGCAATAAGCCATTTGAAGATCTGAAGCAAAATGTTACAAGCAGAAAGAACAGAAGTGTACAGTAGCCCTGAATGCTTGAAAGGTGGTAGAAAATCAGTAAAGCAAAGGTAGAATGAAGTAGGTAATGTTGGAGAGAAAGGCAGTGGCCTATAATTTGGGCTTTATTCTGAATGCTGTGGGAAGCCATTTGCAGGTTCTGAGCAGTGGGTGATAGGTTCTCATTTGCATTAGAAGATCTCTCTGGCTTCTGGGTGGGGCAGAGGTGGGAATGGCTGGCTTGGGCAGTCCAAGAGCAGAGGCAGGGAGACCAACCAGGAGGCTGCCCCAGTCCTCTAGGTAAGAATTGAAGGCGTCTGTCTGCTTAAAATGACTGCCTGTGGGCACTCTATTATTCACTTTGAAGAAACGCAGCACAGTTGAGTTGGCTCGAGTGAATGCTTTCCTGGACATTTAGGATCACTAGGGTGGGCTGGGGGCCATGTCAGCTAGCATCTATAGCTGTGTGCTCCAGTTCACTGGGAAGTGGGCATGGCTGAAGTTTTGGGCCAAGTCTACCTCTCTGTTCATTCATTCATTCATTCACTCATTCATTCACAAGATATCAAGCACATATGATAGGTGGCCAACACTGCTGTAAGCTCCATGGATATAGCAGTGAATGAGGTAGGAAAGGTCTTGTTTTCAGGGATCTGCATGTACATAGCTGTGCTTCAGGTGCTGTGGAGAGTTACAGAAACATGTATGTGTGTGTCCTTATGTTTTTAAATATTGGTCTTCCTCAAGTGAGGAAATACTGTTTGTTCACAAATAGCACCTAAAAAACAGATTTGAGTAGATAATTTTTCATATTTATTTCAATAAATTATTTTTCTCTAAAAGAGCATAAAAAGTATTTTGCACAAACGGGAATAGTTATTCCTGAATTAAGAAGAAAACATAACCTACTTGTAAGCAGAGATTTAGTTTTGATTTCTTTACATTAATGTTGCAGCTACATCAGGACTGTGACAACTTATAACCACACATTTATTTAATAATGAAATTATCTGTCTCTCTCACTAGACTGTCAGTTCCATGACGAAGGGAACCCATTTGTTTTTGCTCTCCATTGTATTCCCAGCACATAATCCAGTTCCTGGCACATAGTAGGTGCTTACTCAATATTTGTTGAATGAGTGACTGAATGAATGAATTTGTTTAACAGAGCAAGTTTGAACTCCCCTTTTCTTATTATTCTACTTAGTAGAGAAGAAAGCAAATCATAAAACTAGTTTTAAAAATTAATATAATGTAGTTCATAGGGGTTGCCCCAAGGGTATTCCATGATGTTGTTTTGATATTTATATGGATCCTACTTTTAAAACTATGGTGGCCGCTTTCAGGAACTACAAGATTCTGCCATATTCAGCATACTATATTTATAGAAGACAGACTGTAAGTTATTTTAGGAATATTTCTTTAGTTTTTGCTGAAGGGTGTGTGTGCTCACCAGAGAGAGAGACAGAGAGGGAGAGTGAGAAATTACCCTCTTGGGTGGGGGTGTGTGTGGGGGAGGATGGCCACACTGTAGTCCTTTTTCCTCCGTTCTCCTCTCGGGATTTTGAGCATGCACGCACATGTGGTTAGTGTGATTTTTAAGCTGCTGGGTCCAGGACTTGAACCTCTGAGTCAACCTCTGAGCTGTGGGATCCAGTGCTTTAACCTCCGCACTACCTGCTGGTTCAGGGATATTTCAGCAAAAGTTTAAACAGGATTTTCTGGTTTACTTTACATATTACTTATAGATATTCAAGTTGAAATATTTCTGTGAAGGTGAAGTTAATATTCTTAGTGTTAAAAGAGCATCCAAAAAAAGATGTAAATTCTTTAAAAAAAAACATATTTGCACATTTTTGCCTTGCAAAAAGGCATTATTTTGAAAATCATGCATATGTGCTAAAGTAATTTTTTAACAGGAAAAAGATTACTTTAGATTATGGCATTCAGCCAGCATGTAGCTATCCACTGTAGTGAATTAATAATCTCAGTCTTAACTAGGCCCTCAGCAGTGCTTATAAAATCTTTTACTAGTCCTTCTCTATTATTCTTTTTAAATTCTTTGTGAATTTCTCTTTTCATTTTCACTTTTTTGAAGCCCTCTACTCAGCTCTAGCATAATGACCTCTCAGTTATCTTAGTAGACTTCTGGAAGTGGATAGGCCATATTTCCAAACTTGTGAGTTTGATCTGGGTATGTGAGTGAGAGAGGAAGGCTCTGAGTTCTTAAGGGGCCCAGGTGCATGTAAGGAAGCTGCCCAGACACCGATGTGCCAAGGTTAGTAGAGCAGTCGGGATGGAGAGGAGAGTGAAACCAGGATCAGGCTATCATTGTGGGCAGGGGAGGTTGGCAAATGGCTTCAGAGAGAGGGAAGATCAAGGGTCATAGTATGGTTAGAACTTATGCCTTTTTGATTGAGGGTGTGCTTTGCTATTCAAGTGAGAGTGTAATGATGAAAAAGTGGCAGCAGGTAGCTAGAAAATACCAAAGGTTGAAGAGATGTTGAGCTATTTAGAAGGCAGTTCCTAGAAGGAGCAGCAGAAAAGTCGGGAACAAAGGGAAAAAAAAAAACCCAGGGATGAGGAAGGAAATGAGGTATAATAAGTGACTGAGGGAAGTAGAGGATAGGAGATTGGGCTTGAGGGCTGAAGTATTTACTGTTTTCTGAGATTTTGTTTAAGTTTATGTTACAGGGTACATGTGCTTGCCAGAGAGAGACAGATAGAGAAAGGAAAAGTAAAAAATCATCCCCCAGGGGTGATGGGCATGCCACAATCCCTTCTCCTCCATTCTCTTCTCAATATTTTAGGCACACATGCACACACCTCCCCAGTGTGTTTTCCTGGGTGCTGGATCTGGGACTTGAACCACTCATAGGGCCATATGGGATCCAGAGCCTTCTCTTCCACACTGTCTTCTGTGATGGAGGATTATTGCACTGAGGCAAGATTAAAGATAATTGACTTTAGTCATCTAGAGTGGTGAAATCATTTGAGGGTTCTAAGCATTACTTGTGTTGACCTTGGAATGATGGAGTGGACTGCAAGAGTCTTTGTAGTGCCTCAAGGTGTCACAGTGTTGAGGCAGCTGTGGTGACATCTGTTATGGGCAGAGAGTAGGGAAGGGTGTCACAGTGCCACCGATCTGCAGTCACTCAGAGGTAGAAATCAGTGGCTAATACAGTAGGCTTTCCTATTCGTGCTTTTGCTTTTATCCACACCCAATCATGGACCAAAATATTAAATTGAAAATTCTAGAAGTAACAGTTCATAAGTGTTGAATAACATTATATATATTGTTGTAATTGTTGTATTTTATTATTGTTGTTAATCTCTTATTATGCATAGTTTATAAATTAAACTTTGTCATAGGTGTATTTGTCCAGGGAAAAGCAGCATACGTAGGGGTCTATGTTACCTGTGGTTTCAGGTATCCACTGGAGGTTTTGTAATGTCTCCCTTGCAGATAAGTGGTGACTGCTATTTGCCAAATCAAACATGAATTAGATGTTAAATCTACATAAGCTAATGGAATAACTCTTAGAACTCTTAACTTTTGTTGTTCTTAAATAAGGAATTTCTTTAAGGCTAAACCTAGACCAAAGAAATACACGTGGCTCCACTTACATTCTTAATATTGCGTTGTATTTTATTATTTTTATTTATTATTTTTTTAAAGAGATTTTTCCTAAAGGGTGCATGCACTCTCCATAGAGGCAGAGAGAGAGAAAGTGAAAAATCACCCTCCTCAGGGAGGATGGCCATGCCACAATCCCTTTTCCTTCATTCTCTTCTCTGGATCCTGGGCACAAACATGCCCAGCGTGAATTTTAAGCCAATGGATCTGGGATTCGAAATGATTTTGACTATGTGGGAGTGATGTTACCATTACACCATCTCCAGATCCCCTTATTTGATTTTTTAAAAAGAATAATTTTATTATTATTTTTAAGAATTATTTTATGTAATTTTGTTTATTATTATTATTTTTTAATTTGACCAAAGAGATGAAAAGTGAGAAAGCAAGCCACCAGGTCCGGCACTCAAACTGCGGTTGGCCATGTAGGAGTCCAGCCCCTTAACTACCATGCCGTCTGCCAGCCCCTATTATTATTTTTAAATTTGCTGTAGGGCATATGTGCTTAGCAGAGAGAGAGAGAGAGAGAGAGAGAGCGAGCAAGCCACCAGGTCCAGGATTGAAACCACAGTTGGCCATGTGGGAGTCCGGTGCCTTATCCATCACACCACCTGCTGGCCCCACACATTGTATTTTAATTAAGATCCAAATTTGTGGAATGGATTTGAATAATGAACATGGAAGATTTAATGTGAATTTTACCGTGTAATGCAGGAGATGTCAAGCAAAAATCTTAGGTTAAAAGATTCGGGCCAGCAGATGATGTAGTTACGTTGTTGGATCCCATATGACTGACTACAGTTTGAGTCCTGAACCTGGTGACTTGAAACTCAGGCTGGGGGTGTGTGTATGTGATCCCAAGATCCCAGGAAGAAGGAATTGTGGAGTGACCATCTCCCCTGGGGGGTGATTTCTCACTTTCCCTTTCACTGTCTCTGTCTTATCACTAGTCAGTGCGCCCTAAGGCAAAAACCTCTCAAAAAAAAAAAAAAGATTCAGGTTTATAAATCAAACCTGTCTGCAGTGTGACACTGAAGGAAAGAAGACTTTGCTAGTAAGTTGAGCTGACTTGAACTAGACAGATCATACTGGAAATGGTATAGGCTTGACACATTCAGGAAATGGTTTTAACAAATCTGACGGGCTTAGGAGATAATTTGATATTAAGGGTGTGCAGTAGGCAGTGATGGGGAACAGGACAGTAGGCTTTCCGTATGGAAACCTCTGCTCCCGTTCTTGTAGTGAAATTTCAGTACATAACAGCTCTAGATACTCTGCCTATTCCTTACCCCTCAATTTATTCTTTAGAAGTAACTTGATTTTACCAAACCTTTTTTTTTTATTCCATGTCCACACAGAAAGTTATAGGGTCTTTCAATTGGCCTCTGTTTTTCATAAATGGGATCCACTACACATGTTCAGCATCTTTATTTAACTTGTAGTATTTTGGAAATGATTCCATATTAAGTTCATATGGAATTAATTCCTTTTTAAACTACTGCCCAGTGTCCTACAATAAGATTATGCCATAATTTTATGCCAGAGGGTGGGTGCATGCATGCATGTGTTTGCAAGAGATAGAAAAAGTACCCCTTGACGGGGCCTGGTCATGCTGCAGTCCTTTTTCCATTTCTCTACCCCATCAGGGTCCTGGGTACGTGCATGCACTCCAGGAATGTTTCTCAAGCTGCAGAGGCCATGATTCAAGCACTGTTTGGCCATATGGGATTCCAGCTTCCCCTGTATAGAACTGCTGCACTGTGGGGCCAACCCAAAATTAAGTCACAGTTTAAACCATTTTCTGTTGATAATGCATTTGGGATATTTTCATATTTTTGCTGTTATAAGTGAACAGCCATATCCATGCTTACCTCAGTACTTGCACAGATATTTTACCAGGCATTGATATCTAGAACTAGTAAAGGTGTTATCAGAATTGTGCTTTAGGGACCAGCAGTTAGTGTAATGGCAAAAAAAATCTCTCTCTCTCAAAAAAAAAAAAGAATTGTGCTTTAGACCAAGCCAAGCTAGTTTACACCGCCCCAACAGCAATGGCTGAGAATGTCTGTTTCTCCACTCTTAAGCCAACACCATATGCTAAATCATTTTTTATTTTGACAAAAGTAATGATTTTTTTTTAAGAGGTTTTTTTCTATAGGGCGTGTGCACTCACCAGAGAGACAGAGAGAGACAGACAGACAGAAAGCAAGAAATCACCTCCCAGGGGGGATGGCCACGCCACAATCCCTTCTCCTCCATTCTCCTCTTGGGATCTTGGGCACGCACGCACATGCACCTGGCATGAGTTTAAGCCACAGGGTCCAGGACTCGAACCGCGGTCGACCACACAGGAGTCCAGTGACATAGCCAGTACGCTAACTGCTGGTCCCACAAAAGTAATGATTTTTGATGTCATTGTTTTAATTTTATTTTTCAGTCACTTCCATATTTGGGCATTTGTATTTCTCCTCTAAATTGTCTGGTATTTCCCTTTGCCAGCTTTTGGGTTGATTTTCCTTTTCTTGTTTTGTAAAAGAGTGTTTTGAACATTCTAGGTATTAAGCTTTTCTAAACTCTGGATATTAATATGTAGATATGTTTTCCTAGTTTGTCACTTGTCTTCATTTTTGGCCGTTTTTGCCATGCAGAAGTTAAGTTTTATGTAGTCAGTTCTTTCTTTCGCAGGTTTAAATTCTGTTGAGTAACAACGGCAACAATAATAGCAAGCGCTTAGGATCTTTGCGTGTTTACAGTATTGTCTTCTAAGTGCTGTTAATCTTCTTCACCACCTGAGGGGTCGGTATTATCTGCCTGCTTTTCAGATGAGGGACTTTAGTGCAGCCAGACTGAGCGCCTCTGACTTACATTTAACGAGAGGTGGAACCTCGATATAACGAGAGGTGGAACCTTGATACCAATCCAAACAATCTGGCTTTAGCAGCTCTGTCTCAAGTTGATACATTTTAAAGGTAGTGACACCAGGATTACAATGATTTATTTGAATATCCCTTCTAATAAATATTTTTCTTGTTCTCATTTTATTTTTACAATGCATTTTTCTTTTCTTATCATTGTTGCTAGAGGGCACATGTGCTTTCCAGAGAGAGACAGAGAGGAAAAAAGCACCCTCCAATGGGATGTGGTCACACCATAGTCTCTTCTCCCTCTTGTCAGGATTTTAGGCACACATACATATGTGCCTGGCATCTTTTTCAAGCTGCAAGGGCTGGCATTCGAACCATGTGTTTGACTGTGTGGAATCTAGCTCCCTTAACCACGGTACCATGGGGTACATGTGGCCACAATAAGTTTTCAGAGGAAGATAGGAATCCAGTTTATAGATAGAGCAATAAAAAAAAAAAATTATTACCATGGGATTGAGCATCTCTTCATATATCTTAGCCCTCTCCCCACCCCTTTTTTAATCAATTGCTGATTTCAAGTCCTTTGTCCATTTTGACTTTTTGGGTTTTTTTTTTTAGAGGATTTTGCTACAGGGCACGTGCACTCACCAGAAAGACAGATACAGAAAGTGAGAAATCACCCCTGGATGACCACACTGCAATCCCTTCTCCTCCATTCTCCTCTCAGGATCTTAGGTATGCACGTACATGCGCCCGGCAGGAGTTTAAGCCACTGGGTCCAGGACTCTAACCGTGGTCGACTACATGGGAGTCCAGCGACACAGCCATTATATCATCTGCTGATCCCCATTTTGATTTTTTTTTTTTTTTTTTTTTTTTGGTACAAGGACTTTAAGGTTGAAGATGTTAATAATTTTTAAGATTCACAGTCTTATTTTTTAACTTTTTTTTTTTTTTTTAATTTCCAGAGGACTGTGTGCTCACCAGAGTGAGATGAGAGAGAGAGAGGAAAAAAACACCCCAGGTGGAGAGAGGCCATGCTGCAATCCCTTCTCCATCTCTTAGGGTTTTGGCATGCATGAGTCCAGCTTGTTTTTCAAGCCCCTGGAGTATGGACTTGAACCCCAGTTGGCCATATGGGACCTGGCTCTCTTAACCACTGGGCTTTGGAGTTGGCCCAACTTTTAAAATTATTTCTAATACATATTGTGTCATGATGTATTTTTCTGTGCAAAAATGCATCATGACTTTCCCGATGACCTAATAGAACTTAATTTTATTTAGTTTTATCTGTAGCTCTTACTGAATGTAATTTTTAATGCCATTTATCTTAGAAAGATTTTCCTTTAAATTTTCTTCTAAATTTTTTTTGTGTGCCTTTAAAAAATGTAACTAATCTTTTTGAAATTTATTAAATGTGCACTGGGTATCTAAAAATAAAATATCCTAACTAGGAAATTTTCCTTAATGTATCTTACTGAGTAGTTCATAGGTGGTGGTTAGTGAGTGGGTCTTGCTGGGCTTTACTTTGTATGTTGCACAGTGGAACTGGGCTGTCTGGTTGAATCCTGGCTCCGCCATTTCCTGGTAGTGTGACTTTGACTTTGGATCTATTTCTTCATTTTAAATTAAGGTTAATAACAATATTACACAGTTATGAAGAGGATCAAATAAGACACTGACTTTAACGTCCTTACTGTTCTGTAGTAGGCATGTGTAATGCCACCAGTGTTCCCTTATATGCACTCACTTGTATAAGTGCAGGAAACGTTTCATGGAGGCATAGAATCTCACATTTGGGAGGGACTTCACAGAGTATATACATTAAAAAGATAATTCCTGGGACCAGCAGTTAGCATAATAGCTATGTTGCTGGACTCCCAGGTAGTCGACCGCAGTCTGAGTTCCGGACCCAGTGGCTTAAACTCACGCCGGGCGTGTGTGCGTGCAACACCCAAGATCCCGAGAGGAGAATGGAAAAGCAGGGATTGCGGCATGGCCATCCCCGCCGGGAAGTGATTTCTCACTTTCCGTTTGTTTCTCTCTTTCTGGCGAGTGCACACGCCCTATGGCAAAAAACTCTCAAAATAAAAAAAAGATAATTCCTGATACTGTTATTTCTAAATTTGACTGCACACTAGTCAGTTGGAGGACTTCGAAAAAGCCCCAGGTTCTGAACCACACCTCTCTGGGATGTATGGTCAGTAATTTATTTTTAGAAAGTCTGTGGTTCTTGAGCTGTTGTCCAGCTTCTGCTTTGAAGCTTGCCATATTGTAATTTTGGAATAATGGATTAGATGGGCTCACAAAAGGCAGTGGCGTCCTTTCTTTCCAATATCTGTTGTATAAAAGGTGTAAGGATAATTACTCATGGATCAGTTAATATTGTTTACAAAATAAATGATTCTCCTTCATCTGACCTTTTATTTTTTTCCCCAACTCAGTATACATTTTAGATGTGAAAGTCATCTTTTTCTTGTGCATTAGAAATAATGCTGAACGTTTGCTCTGATAGGATACTAGATGTTCCTTTTTAAATATGTTTATTTAATAAAGTTAATCTGGAATCTCTAACATTTTATTTTTATTTTTTTAGAACTTTTTGACAACTACATGCAGCAAGATGCCCATGAATTCTTAAATTACCTACTAAATACAATTGCTGATATTTTACAAGAAGAGAGGAAGCAGGAGAAACAGAATGGCCGCTTACCTAATGGTAACATTGATAGTGAAAACAACAACAGCACACCAGACCCAACATGGGTTCATGAGATTTTTCAGGGAACATTAACTAATGAAACCAGATGTCTTACTTGTGAAACTGTAAGTATATCATGAAGTTTTGTATAGAAAAATTTTACTTCAGAGATGTTCTTTGAGGATGAGAGAATGAGAGATAAACTTGGAATTGTAATTCTTAGGTGTAGTATAAATCTTAAAGATGTACTTTATCTTTTTCTTTGCAGAGATTTTTGCTATAGAGCACATGCACTCACTGGAGAGACACAGAAAGACAGAGAGACAGAAAGCGAGAAGTCACCCCCCATGGGGATGATCATGCTACAGTCCCTCCTCCATTCTCTTCTCAAAATTGTGGGCATGCATGCATATGCACTTGGCATGAGTTTTAAGCCACCTGTTCTGGGGGACAAACCACGGTTGACTGTATGAGAGTCCAGCGATATAACCATTATGCCATCTGCTGATCCCAAAGATGTACTTTCAGTTGAAAGGAAATTGTACTTTTATGTAATATCATTTGTTTATTTATTGGAGAGGTTTTTGCTATAGGGTGCATGCACTTGCCAGAAAGAAAGAGACAGAGACAGAAAGCAAGAAATCATCCCCCGGGGGGGATGGCTACACAGCAGTCCCTTCTCTTCCTCTCTCTTCTTCCAGATCTTGGGCACGCACGCACATGTGCCCAGTGTGAATTTAAGCCACCGGGTCCAGGACTTGAACCACGGTCGACTACATGGGAGTCCAGCAACATAGCCATTATGCCAATTGCTGGTCCCTGTAATATCATTTATTGACAGTGAATACATGAGGTGATAAAAAGGTAGTTAATGAATGAATGTAAATAAATAAATTTAAATTAAAAAAAAAACAATTTGAACTGTTTGCTTTTGTTTCAATTTGGGAGGCCACAGAACCATGGTATTGAAATTGTATGTCTTAAGCTCGGAGGAAATTTACAGATCAGGAAGGTGTATTAATTTGTATTTCCTTTTTCTAGTTATACATAGTGTCTGTTTGCAATAAAAAATAAAGCGTACTCTGTTACACGTAAGGAGGAGAAATGCCTTTTGGCTGGATACTTTGTAAGGATGGGTTTAAAAACTAGTTACTTTGGATGGATACCCTAGCTACCCTTGCACCCCTTTTATATTCTGTCTACTTACCTAATTTCTCACTTGTGGAATGAGAGATCAGATTTACTTAATCAAGCATTCATTATCCAATTTTGTCAAGTGAGCCAATAATTTTCTTTATAACATTTCCCCTCATTCTGTACAGAATCCGGTTTAGAATTGGCCATTGCATGTAGCTATAATTCATTAGCCTTTTTAAGACTGTGCTTCCCTCCCTGTTTCTAATCAGATGTTCTCATTTTAAGTTTATCTAATGTTTCTTCCTAATTAGGTGGATTATTTACTCTTGGCTAGAATACTGCATGTTATGTCCTTCTCAGGACATTATGTATGTAGATACTCGGTACCCATCTGCCCCTTACTGGTGACACTCATTTTGATCACCTGGTCACAGTGCTGTTTAGTTGCTCCACTTTGTCCACTTGAATGACTAAATCAGACAAACTTAACCCTGGCAGAGGTAAATAAGGAATCTTTTTTGTGTATTCTCCTGATGGAGACGGGGGTGGGGAGGGGGGAGGACAACCACAACCACCAGGATGGGTGGCTATGCCACAATCCCTTCCCCTCCATTCTCTCAGGATTTGTAGAACACACACACACACACACACACACACACACACACACACACAGGCCCAATGTATTTCTTGAGCCCCTGAGTCCAGCACTCAGACTGCTTAGTTGGTGATGTGGAATGCAGCCATCTTAACTACCAGGTCCCCAGGTGGCCCCAGGAACCGTCTTTTTTTATTTTTTTATTTTTTTCCCCTTTAAGTTAATAGACTTGAGAAAAATTGAGGGCAAAGTACAGAGTTCCTATGTTTTTCCTCTCGGTCCCCTCCTCCACTTCCCCGTTATTAACACCTGGTATTAATATACTGCGTTTGTCTCATTCAGCCAGCCGATATTGATACATCATTAATTACAATCAGTAGTTAATAGTAGTGGTCTCTGTTTTGGTGGTGTGTTTTCCATGGTTTTGACAAATGTATAATGACTTGTGTCACCATTATATAGTATCATACGGAATCGTTTCCCTGCCCTTAAAAGTCCTCTCTATGTGTTCATTTGTCTCTCTGTTCTAACTCATGGCAGCCACTGATGATTCTACTGTCTGTGTATTTTTACTTTTTTAGAATGTTTTATAGTTGGAATCACACATTATTTAGTCTTTTCAGATTGACTCCTTCCACTTAGCAGTGTGTATTGTAAGATTTGTTCATTTCTTTTCGGGGCTTGGCTTTTCTTTAAAATTCTTGAATAACATTTCACTGTATGGTGTATCAAATTTTTTTTATCCATTCACCTACTGAAGGGTATCTTGCTTGCTTTCAAGTTTTGGTGATTTTGAGTAAACGGCTATACACATCTGTGTAAAAGTTTTCATATGAACATATATTTTCAACTCCTTTGGGTAAATACCAAGTACAGTTGCTGGATCATAACATCAGAGTATGTTTCTCCCTGTAAGAAACTACCATGTGTGTTTTAAAGTGGCTGTACTGTTTTCTATTCCTGCCAGCAGTGAGTAACAATTCTTTTTTCTCAACATCCACGTCAGCATTTGATGGTGTCAATGTTTTGGATTTTGGCCATTCTGATAGTTGTGTAGTGATACCGTGTTTTAATTTGCAAGTCTCCAGTGATAGCTGATGATGGTGATGATGATGATGATGATGATGATGATGATGATGGTGGTGATGGGCTTTTCATATGCTTATTAGCAGCCATCCGAGTATCTTCCTTACTAAAATGTCTTCCATTCAGTTTTTTTTTTTTTTTTTTTTTCTTTTTTAAGAGAGATTTTTTTCTTCTGGGTGTTTGAGCTTACCGGAGACATAGAGACAGTGAGAAAGAGAAAGGGAGAAGCTACCTCCCAGGGGGGCTGGCCATGCCATAATACCTTATTTCCATTCTCCTCTCAGGGCTGTGGACATGCATACACACATCAGGTGTGAATTTCACACTGCTGACTTGAACCATGATTGACCATGTGGAAGTCCAGCACCTTAACCACTGTGCCCCCTGCTGGCCCCTCTTTGGTTCAGTTTTTAATTGCTAGAGGATCCGTATGTCAGCTAGCCAGAGAGAAGGAGAGAAAGAAAGCATCCCCCCATGGGGCATGATCATACTGCAATCCCTTATCCATCTGGTTAAGGTTGGAGATGTGCATGTACGCATGCCTGGAGTATATTTTCAAGCCTCCTAGGGCTGGGATTCAAACTATAGTGAGCCTTGTGGAATATGGCTCCCTTTACCATTAGGCTAGGGTGGATGGCCCTCATTTTTAAATGTTGTGTGTATGTGTGTGCTTGTTTTAAGTGGATCTTTTTGTTATATTGGGTTGTTGGGAAAGTCATGATACATTCTTGCATTAAAAAAATAGAAAAATACTTATGTCGACTACATCTAAAATACTAGGTGTGACTTTCACAACCACCTAGTACTTTTGAATACCAGTGCTTTTTCAGATCAGCCTTTTGGAATATTTTCTCCCAGTCTCTGGCTTGTCTTTTCATTCTTGACAGAACAGAAGTTTTTAATGTTAATGAAGTCCAACTTTTTCTTTTATGGATCATACTTTTGGTATTTTATCTAAAAACTAATCCACAAACCCAAGGTCACCTAGATTTTTTATCCTGGAGTTTGATAGTTTCGCATTTTATATTTAGGCCTGAATCCATTTTGAGTTAATTTTTATGTAAGTTATAAGGGCTGTGACTATTTTCATGCGGATGTTCACTCGTACAAGCACCCTTTGTTAAAAAGACTGTTCTCCATTAAATTGCCCTTGCTGCTTGGTCAAAGATAAGTTGATTTATTTGTGTGGTTGTATTTCTTTATGTATAAAGAGGGGCCTCTGTATTCTGTTCCATTGGTCTGCACAGTCTTGATTCCTATAGCCTTACAGTAAATCCTACAGTCCGATAGTGTCAGTCTTTTGCCTTTCTTCTTTTTCAATGCTAAGTTGACCATTCTAGGTCTTTTGCCTTTTCCATATAAACTTTAGATTCAGTTTTTCAATAACCATGAAGTATCTTGCTGGAATTTTGATTAGGATGTTGCTGAATCTGTAGATCAAGAAATAACATCTTGACAATATCAAGTTTTATTTACCTCTTTGATTTCTTTTATCTGAGTTTGGTAGTTTTTCCTCCTAACTGATTATATACATATTTTGTTCTATATCTCTCTGAAGTATTTCATGCTGGGAGAGGTACTAATGTAAATGGCATTCATTCATTCAGCATGTCTTTTTGGTTCAGTCATGACTAAAAAGATACAATCTTGAAATAAAAGCTGTTACTTACACCAGTGAGTGATCTTTTGGCTGTTGGTTATGCATTATCTTTTTAACAATAGTCAGACATTTGTAAAATGATCACTGTCAATAGTGTAATTTTAATGATTGAAGGACACAAAAATTGGTAAATAAATAACATATCTTTTCTAAATAAATTCTTAGTGGTGAACCTCTGTCAAATCAAGGCATATAACTGAGTGTGTGCACACAGCAGCAGCAGGCTGTAAAGACACCCGGGGGTCAGAGGAACGAAATCTCTGTGTGCTCTTTTATTGCCCTAACCATTAGTTAATTGCAGTATTGGCTTGACTGGACAGATGTTAGGACTTGGGCTCAATACTAATCTTTACTCAGTCAAATCAAGTCTAGTTATTGTCTTAATAGGAATTTTTATGATGTATCTTTTTAAAAAATATTATCCTAACTGAATTCCAGGCTTTAAAAAACATACTGCCCAATGATTAGAGCAGTATTCAGTTGAAATAACGACAGTTGCTTGGTGTTTATTGTAACATGATTTGATCTATAGTAGATGTCAGAATATGTATGATTCAGCCTTCTTCAACGAAACAAATAGTTGCATTTGCTTATTAACCTGTTGAGAAATACAGTAGTGAGTGAGGCTGGCGAGGAAGTTTTGGGGACCCTACGTATAGGCCTGTGGGACACTCTGCCAAAGCCTTTGAAGTTTATTTTCTAGGCTGAGGAAGCAGGGAGTGGAGGTTCAATATTTTTGAAGGAAAAGCTGATATCAGCTATTCTTGTTCATACTGATTAATTATTAATGTGATTTATAGAGGATAGATAAAAATCCTTCTACCTCTTCTTCATCAGGTCCTCTGTGGTCTGCATTACATGTTTGCAGATAGTTTTCCAAGAATTAAGAGTATGAATTGAGACTACTTATAATCTGAGATTCAATAAATGATCATATTACCGTTTCTTTATCAAACTAAGCTGAAGGGTTGACATCCAAGGTTTCTCAAAGTAAATAAATATAGTTTCTTTGTTCAGTATTACATCATATTTACACATCTACTACCCAGGTAGAAGATGTGTAGAGGGACGTAGATGATGAGTAAGACATGGCTTTGATCTTAATGTGCTCGTAGAGTAGTGAAGACTGGCTGGCACATAGGCAGTTCCAGTACAGTGTGTTTTGGTATAGGTAAATGCAGGGGATGTCATGTAAGCCAGAGAGCTGTAGAGCTAACCCAGGCGGGTGTGGGAGAGGTTTGGGAAGGCTGGGGATGGGCTTTCAGGAGCTTAGTGCAGTGTGCAGTTATTAACATCTCCAGCATAGGAGGCTGCTTTCTATAGTATCCCTTCTGGTGGTAGTCTTTGTTCTGTGAGGGTTTCTTCTAGATCTCATTGCCTTTTCTTTTCTCATCTATTCTTTGAAAAAAAAAAAAAAATTCCCAGAGGGTATATGCGCTCAAGGGGAGAAGATGGGGAGGAGGAGGAAAGCACCCTCCCCCAGTGGGAGATGTGGTCACGCCATGGTCTCCTCCTCTCTTCCTCTTAGGATTTGAGGCATACAGACACACACACCTGACATCTGTTTCAAGTCACCGTGGCTTGCTGGGATTTGACTCATACAGTCAGCCATGCTCACATGAATAAGATGTGTCTTTGATCTTTGTCCAGCTCTCTCAACCACTAGGCCATGGGACCGGCCCTCCATTTATCCCTTAAATATCAGTGTTCACTAGGGTTTCATCATGGGTTGCTTCTCACTCTGCAGTGGGAGGCTCCTGGTCCATTTTTATGATTACATGAGTCCCAAGGCCAGATGCCCAGCCTAGAACCCCTTTTTCCCTGAGTTTTAGACACATGTCTTCTGATACTTGGTGTGATATGATATCAGGACAGATTGGCCTAACAGCGGCTAGACGTGTTCACATCCACTTTTTTTTTAAAAGAATTAATTAATTATTATTACTATTATTTTTTTTTTTTCACTGAGTTTTGCCAGTCAAAGACAGAGAGAGGGAAAGCGAGAAAGCAAGCCACCAAATCTGGGATTTGAACTGCAGTTGGCCATGTATGAATTCCAGTGCCTCAGTCACTGTGCCACCTGCTGGCCCTCACAACCACTTTTAAAAGTACCACCTGGCACCAACACAATTGCAAATATAAACCTAGTAACCCAAATACATTCTGAGGACCCAGAGTTCCTTTATGTTACAGTTTTTATGTTATCATAAAAGTGAAAATTTAAAATAAAGATCCAAGACAATGTCTGAGAACTTCATTTTGAGAAATACAGACCTCTTTTTGAGAAACATGACTTGCATCTTCTCTTTAGTTGACACACAGACCACTGCATCTAGCTTCAGCTCCCTCTGCCGTACTGTCTCTTGTCACCCTACCCACCAGCCAGCACGGGGCTGGTTATTTCTCCCCGCACACATATGTTCTCCTTCCTCTCTGGTGATTTTCACTGGATATTTTGAGACCCCATTCAGTTGTTCCGTACTTACTACTCTTTATACTGTACAGTGGAATTACATCTTATGTGGCGATCTAGGTCCTAAGGGTAGCTCAGTGTAGAAATTACAGAAGGTCAAAATCACTCTCAAAATTCCCTCACACTGTCCATAAGCTACAGTGTGCACAGTGCCCATTTACTCACATCTGCATAAGTGTGTGATACGCACAGCCACACCATCTACCACAACTCAGTGATACCGATCTTATATCATCGATACAGTATGAAAACAGGAAATCGTTTGGCTGCTAAGTTTACAACCAGTGTGGATGGGAGCCCCAGGAAACTGAGTCTGACCTGTCCCCTGCACATGCTCACCTTGGGATTAGACCACTGAAGGAAATAGCCGAGTCATTTAGTCTAAACTTCTGTCCTATTTCAATTCAAAAGAGCCAGAAGAACATTGTTTTTGATAAGCTGATTTATCTACAAATCAAATAAAACTTAATATTGTGTTTTTGTGAGGAAAAAAGTAGGTCTTAAGTGAAGAACATAATTTGTCTTTTTGGAGAATTCTTTTCTTAAATGATAAAACAGTATAGGTAACTTACATACCCTGGCCTTTTGTTTTTAAACGTTAAGACAGGGTGTTGCTGTGTTGTTATCCTACTGTGGCCACTTGCCCAGTAGCCGAGACCCTAGGCTACAAGTGGGCCTCGGTCTGCTGAGTAGTAGCATCTACCAGTGCAGCCTGCCGAGGCTCAGCCTCGGCCTGTGCTTTTTTTAAGAATCAGTATATATGATACATTTTATTTTATGCTTTAATGGAACACTAAGATTTTAAAAAGTAATGAAATTTCATGTCGTGCTAGCCTTTGCCAGTAAGAGAATCAATTAAGTGTGTACTTTAGTGTTTTACCTGTACATATGATAAGAGTTATTTATTCACTGTCCTTTTGCATTATCCAGATCAAGTAGTTTTCTTTGAACTTGAGGAGACATAATTGTTTACATACTTAACTACTAATAATAGAACACATTTAACTCTGTGAATTGGGAACTGTAGCTTACTAATATGAAGCAGTCAAATATTATTTCTTATTTTTTACAGATAAGCAGTAAAGATGAAGATTTTTTAGATCTTTCTGTTGACGTGGAACAAAACACATCAATTACTCACTGTTTAAGGTATGTGTGAAGCTACTTCTTTTGAAGTGTAGTGACTGTTTTTGGTCTGAATATAGTCATGTACTGCTTAATGACAGGGATATATTCTACGAAACGTGTTACCAGGCTATTTCTTCACTGTGTGGACATCATAGAGTGTATTTACACAAACCTGGATGGCTCAGCCTGTCATACCTAGGTTGTGTGGTATAGCCCGTTGCTCGTAGGCCAGAAGCCTGGTTAGCTGTTCCTTATTCCCCTGATTTTGGAGAATTCTTTTCTTAAATGATAAAACAGTATAGGTAACTTACATACCCTGGCCTTTTGTTTTTAAACGTTAAGACAGGGTGTTGCTGTGTTGTTATCCTACTGTGGCCACTTGCCCAGTAGCCGAGACCCTAGGCTACAAGTGGGCCTCGGTCTGCTGAGTAGTAGCATCTACCAGTGCAGCCTGCCGAGGCTCAGCCTCGGCCTGTGCTTTTTTTAAGAATCAGTATATATGATACATTTTATTTTATGCTTTAATGGAACACTAAGATTTTAAAAAGTAATGAAATTTCATGTCGTGCTAGCCTTTGCCAGTAAGAGAATCAATTAAGTGTGTACTTTAGTGTTTTACCTGTACATATGATAAGAGTTATTTATTCACTGTCCTTTTGCATTATCCAGATCAAGTAGTTTTCTTTGAACTTGAGGAGACATAATTGTTTACATACTTAACTACTAATAATAGAACACATTTAACTCTGTGAATTGGGAACTGTAGCTTACTAATATGAAGCAGTCAAATATTATTTCTTATTTTTTACAGATAAGCAGTAAAGATGAAGATTTTTTAGATCTTTCTGTTGACGTGGAACAAAACACATCAATTACTCACTGTTTAAGGTATGTGTGAAGCTACTTCTTTTGAAGTGTAGTGACTGTTTTTGGTCTGAATATAGTCATGTACTGCTTAATGACAGGGATATATTCTACGAAACGTGTTACCAGGCTATTTCTTCACTGTGTGGACATCATAGAGTGTATTTACACAAACCTGGATGGCTCAGCCTGTCATACCTAGGTTGTGTGGTATAGCCCGTTGCTCGTAGGCCAGAAGCCTGGTTAGCTGTTCCTTATTCCCCTGAATATTCTAGGTAATTATAATACAAAGCTATTTGTGTATCTAAACACAGAAAAGGAACTGTTTAAAATACGGTATAAGAGATTAAAAGTGGTATACTATAGGGTTTTTACCATGAATGGAGCTTGCAGGACTGGAAGTTGTTATGGGTGAGTCAGGAAGTGAGTGTTGAGCGAATGGGAAGGCCTGGGACATTACCATACTCTACTGTGGGCTTTATAAATACTACACTTAGATTACACTAAGTTTATAAAAGTATTTTTCTTTCTTCAATAATATATTAGCTTATTTACTTTATCAAGTTCTTAAAGTTTTAACTCTTTTGTAACAAAACACCACTTAAAATACAATTTATTCTATAGCTGTAAATATATTTCTTTACATCCTTATTCTATAAGTTTTTTCTATTTTAATTTAAAAAGTTTTAAAACATTTTTGTTAAGAACTAAGACACACAGACGCAGCCTAGGCCTATGCGGGTCATGATTATCAGTGTCACTGCCTTCTACCTCCACGTCTTGTTCACTGAAAGGGCCATGGTGGACAAAACAACGTGAGGTTAAATCAAGGGCAGGAGAAAATGATGCCATCAAGAGGCGTGAACACACAATGTATGAGATGGTAATGGTCTAATACATACTGTTTTACAGTACACTTAAAAAAATAAGTAGGAGTATATGCTAAAGATGAAAAGTAGAGAATAGTAAATATATACACCAGTAACATAGTTATCATGACCAAGTACACTTCCGTATGTGCTGTATGTGTGTATGCCTGGTAGTGCAAGTTTGTTTACACCAGCATCACCACAACACACGAGTGATGCGTTATGCTTGAGTGTTTAGGATGGCTGTGATGTCACTAGGCAATGGGAATTTTTCAGTCCCATTATAGTATTATGGGATTACCATTGTGTATACTGTACGATGACTAAATGTCATGCAGCATGCGAGCGTATTTTTAAATGAATACGTGCTTTTCTGGTATATGCAAAGTAAACTTATTTTTAATTTTATACAGGGGTTTTAGCAACACAGAAACACTATGCAGTGAATACAAATATTACTGTGAAGAGTGTCGCAGCAAACAGGAAGCACACAAACGGTAATTTAGTGTTTTGTTTTTTTTAAGTTTTAGTGATTCTTAGGATCACTAAATAGATGTCATAGATGGGCTTTCTTAGCTGAAGGTGATTTATGAAAGTTTACACTGAGTAAAAATTGTTAATTTTATCAACAACAGTTAAGGCTCATTAAGTATTACTAGATAGCTGATATTCCACTCAATGCCTTTGTTAAAAAAATTCTGTACCCTTAATTGGTTTTCCGTGTTTAGTGATTGCTTAATAATCATAAACCAGGATAGTTAAAATGCTGGGCTTTGAACCTTTCCTGATGATTGGACTTTTTTCTCGGTGAAGAGTGGTGAGGGAGAAGGATTGCCCTTGGCCACATTCCAGTGTCTGCCGTTCCTGCCTGGGATGTGGCCGGCTGTTCTCTCGGTATGCTGTTAAGACTGGTTTGGTGCCAAGGAATGGGATCTGTGTCGTCATGATCACTTTACTTTTTATTTTGTAACTACCTTAAATAAAGAGAAAAGTTGTATGACTAGTGCCAAGAATCTTTTTTAACCCTAAACCATTTAAGAAACTTACTGATAAATGCTTCACAAACCTGGGCACATTTTAATAGATATTTTGTACCAACAAGGAAATTTTCCTATCTACCCATATTCTTCTAAATCAGGAAAGTAACATTGACATACTGCTGTTACCCCAGAGATTATTAAACCCTTTGGAATAACTCGATATTCCAGTAATGCCTTTATGGAAGGAGGATCCAGTCCAGAATTACACATTGCATTGCATTTGGTATTTGTTATTTATCTCTCTCTGTCTCTTTTTTATTAATTGCCAGAGGTTATGTAACTTGGCAGAGAGAAAGAGAGAGAGAGAAATAGAAAATGCATCCCCACAATGGGCGATGAGGTGTGATCATACCACAATCCTTTTCCTACATTTCTCTTTCCCATTGAGATTTTGAACATGCACACATATATGCCCAGCATGTTTTTCAAAGCACTGGGGCTGGGATTTGAACTGCCGTCAGCCATGTAGGGTCTAGCACTTGATGTACAGCACCTAACTGCTAGGCTGCAAGACTGGTCCTTATATCCCTTTATGGTTTTTTTTTTTTTCTTTCTTTCTTTTTTTCTTTCTTTCTTTCTTTCTTTCTTTTTTTCTTTTTTTTTTTTTTTTTTAGAACAGTTCCAAAGTCTTTTCTTGACTTTAATGATATTGATTCTTTTGGAAATCACAGGCTAGTTATTTTGTACAAATCCCTTAAGTGGGTTTGTCTCATATTTTCTCATGATTAGTTTCAGGTTATATATTGTAGATAGGAATCTTACAGAAGCTATGCTCTGTTCTCCTCATGGCAGTCTACTGTGTCACACACGATTCTGATTTCCCAAGACCACTCCTAAGTGTGGTGATTTCCGAGAAGAACTCATAGTACTGAGCATAGAGTTGTGCCCGCTACTGACACTTACTGTACGGAAAGGCTACGTAGCACAGTCGGCAAAGGGGAAAGCCAGCAACTTTGTAGAGCGAGTGTCCTAGTGGGAGATACACAAGACAATACGGGGAGCTTATCCCAGACTCAGTGCCAGGGCGTTTATTGAGGGCTGGACACGAAGGCACCCTCTGGCTAACATGCACCAAAATTCCAGATTCACAGAAGGTAAGAAGCAAGTATTCAGCATAAACCATCTTTTTTTTTTTTCAAACAGTGTAGACACAGTGCAACACCCTTTCCGATTAGGGAATGAATTTATTTCCCAGATGCTAAATAAGCACCATCATTGCAAACAGGCCTTCCTAAGGGTAGTCAGAGGACACGTTAACCCTCATTAGTGGTGGTGGTATCACTGAACTCTCTCTCTCTCTTTTTTTTTCCTGTGCCCCAGTGAGGAGCTGATGCTTTATTAAAAATATGGAATGCTTCACGAATTTGCGTGTCATCCTTGTGCGCAGGGGCCATGCTAGTCTTCTCTGTATCATTCCAATTTTAGTATGTGTGCTTCCGAAGCAAGCACGCTGAACTCTTGATTAAGGCGATGTTTCTGAGAGTTCTCCACTGATAAGCCAACCTTTTCCCCTTTGTAGTGTATAAGCATTTTTTGTGAATATATTTAGAATTGTAAATATCTCTTCTTCAATGAACTTTTAATTTATTAATTAGAAAATCTCAGTGTGAACTTAAGGATTTCCATTTTATTCAGTAGATTATTATCCATTACCATTCTTACTAATTTTCATGCTCAAATTGTCCTTCATCTGGCCAGGGAGAGCACCTGCAGCCTGGCTCCTGTCTTCCTGATGTGCTTCCTCATTCTTGAGCCCTCCCTTTCTTCCTGGCACATGGTGTTCCAGGCTCTCTACTTGCCCCTGTCACAAGGCCAACCATTTCTCCAAGGAGCCCTGGTTCTTTTTAGGGAGAATGATGCTCAGAAATTAGGATCTTGTATAGGTGTGCTTGTTGCTACTGGGATGTCACTATTTCCAAGTCCCCTTGATGAACACAGCTAGCGAATACATGAATACACACATGCAAAAGTTTACATTTGCTTGTTTCTCTTATTCGTTGATCTGTCTATTGAGAACAATTGACAGTTATTTCACCAAAAAAAGCCAGTTCCATAGAGTTCATTCTAGTGTCTCTCTCTTTTTTTAAGTTTATTTATTTATTTCATGAGAAAGAAGCACCCTAACAAGGTCTTGATGCCATGATCCACGCCAGCCTTCAACTAGCCTTGGATCATGGACACATGTGTGCCTGGCATACTCAGGGAGGTCTCTAGGCTTGAACTGGGAACTTTTCCACGTGTGATTGTCTCAGAGTGTCACATTTCACTGTTGCACCACTGTCTGGCCCACTGCTTGTGATTACAGCTACAATTTAATTGTAATTCTCGTCTCTGACAGTGTATTTTGGCTTCTTTGATTCATACTCTCATTTACGTATTTGATCAGTACACCCGCTGGTAAACACTCTTCGTCTCCCTACTGGGCCCTGTCACATACATGTGTGCACATGTCATGCGTGTTTGTTCACATGTTTGTGCATGCGCATACACACACACACACTTATGCTCTTTCTCTCTCTCTCACACACACACACACACACACACACACACACACACTTACGCTCTTTCTCTCTCTCTCCCTCCCTTCTTCCTCCTTTGTCTCATGCAGACACCCTCGTTTTGCCTGGGCTCCTCTCTTCCCCTTCCTACACAGGTTCATCTGGCCCCATGTACTGGTAGGACTGAATTGTTTATAAAGGGATGGGGAAGAGCTCAGATTTTTAAATGATTGTATTTTTGTTTTTGTTTTAGACACAGACTTATCTGCTAGGAAGGGAAGTAGTTTTGGTAATGGATACAGATAATCAAAGCAAACATCACTGTTCTCATCTCTTAGTGCAGATGATGGGCACACCTAAGATGAGTTCGATCAGAAGCATGGGGAACTCATGTATTAGATTCATCTTGAAAATGTCCTGCAAAGTATCCAAGACTGCTGGTTAAGGAAAATAGAGTCAAACTAAATGTAGCTAAGAGTAATACAATTTGCAAGCATTATTGACTACATGGAGGAAAGCCCATCTGTGTACAAAAGCTGCCCACAAACAGAATGACAGTTACCCAAGTGGTCATACATGAGTAATTGAGAATTGTCTTTAAATTGTTTAGAAGACAGCCTCGAGATTTTTAATACATTATTTAATAGTTTATTAAATTATGAGCTTAGATTCTTTGTGAATAAATTAGAAAACATGGATGAGTGTAAATCAATTAAGAAAAACTACTAAAACACTTTATATATTTTTTTATTTAATTTTATTTATTCATTCATTTATTTTTTAATTTGACCAGAGAGAGACAGAGGGTGAGAGTGAGAGAAAAAGTGAGAAAGCAAGCCACCAGATTCAGGACTTGAACTCTGGTCGGCCATGTGGGAATGTCCAGCACCTTAACCACCACACCACCTGCTGGTTCCCGCACACTTTATATTTTTTATATATTCCAGCATATATACATATATAGCATATGTAGAACACACAAAATTCTTAAGATGATATCAGACTTTATGGTTTTGTAACTTTTTTCACTTAACAAATTTTGTCAATATCAATAGAAATATACTTTTAAATCATTCTAAGAGCTGCTGCATAGTAATTTTTGTACAGACATTCCATATAATCGACCAGTTCTCTAAATTTAACAGTGCAGATTTCTTTTCCAGTGTTATAAACAGTCCTTTTTCATTGTTTTCTTTTTAAAAGGGTTTTTGCCATGTTGTGATCCTCCTGTCTCAGCCTCCCAGCTAAGACTACAGGAGTACACATGTTACTATTATGTGTGGTCCATTTTTCAAATCAGGTCTTGCTTTGTTGCCCAGGCCAGCCTTGAACTCATGTCCCTCCTGCCTTAACCTCAAGTCTCTGGAATTGCAGGCACATGCCACTGTGTGTAGCCCTTAACTCTAACCTGGAACCAAACTCAGGCTGGGAAGCCTGAACTACAGCGTCTTCACAGCACACCACTGCAGCTGGACCCGATAAACAGTGCTTTGATGAATACTTTTGTATGTTTGTTTATATCGCCCTACACGTATTTTTGGACATTTTAGGGTATTTCTTTAGGATAAATTTAGGAAGTTCCTGGTATGATAACAGCTATACAGAAATTATATATTTCTCACTAGCATCCTTTGTCAATCCTTCTGATAAACTTACAGTGTAATAATGGGCAGGTCATTTAATTTCTTTGGGCATTGCTTGGGTTACTTCATGGTTGAGGTTCTTTTCGGTTCTAAAAGTTCATAGTTGCTAGGCTCAGAATGACAAAATAAGCTTGTGTGTGTGTGTGTATGTAATTTTTCCTAAAGAAGCAAAAATGAATTTGACTTAAAAGGTTTCAGTCTGGATGAAGGACAAAAAGCACATCTTCATGGATGCAGAGAAAGCATTTCATGAAATTCAGTACCATGTTATAATAAAAACAACAAACTAGAAATAGAAGGAAATTACCTCCACATAATATAAAGGCCATATAGGAAAGGCCCACACAATTAACACTATAGCTAATAGTGAAGAACTGCAAGCTTTTCCTCTAAGATGAGATGGTGAGAACTGCAAGCTTTTCCTCTAAGTAATGCTATGTACCCTTGCCACTTCTGTTTGACACAGTCTTAGAAATGCTAGCCAAAGTAATTAAGCAAGAAAATGAAATTGAAAAGGCATCCAATTTGAAAAGGGAGAAGTAAAATGACCTCTTTTCACAGATGGTATGATCTAATATTTAGAAAGCTATATAGATTCTATACACACACAGAAAAACACTGTTAGAAATAATAAATGTGTTCAGCAAAGTTGCAGGATACAGAATCAACACAAAAATTAGTTGCATTTTTGTGCACTAACAATGAACAATCCTAAGAGGAAACTAAGAAAGAAAAAAATCTCATTTATAACAGCATTAAAAAGTAATAAATAAAATACTTATAGGAAGGAATAGACTTAACCAATACGGTGAAACATTTGTACACTAGAAAGTATAAGAGAAGTAAAAGGTACAATACATGCTAAAAGAAGTGAAAGGTACAATAGACATCTCGTGTTCATTGGAATACTTAAAATATTGTTAAAATGTCCATAAGTCCAAAGGAGTCAACAGAACCAGTGCAATCTCTATAAAAATCCCAATGACATTTTTTGTAGACATAGAAAAATTATTCTAAAATTCATATGGAACCATAAAAGACCTTGAATAGGCAAAATAACCTTGAGAGAGAACAAAGCTGGAAGCATCACACTTCCTGATTTTAAAATATTTTTCTACACTATAGTAATTAAAACAGTATGTTACTGGTCAGAGGTATATAGACCAGTGGAACAAAATAGGGAGCTCAGAAACAAACCTACCCATTCAAAGTCAACTGGTGTTTGACAAGGGTACAAGAAGACACAATGGGGAAATAATTCATCTCTTCCACAAACAGTGTTAGGAAAGCTAGACATTCACATGCAAAAAGAATGAAGTTGGACCTTTATCTAACACTATTTAGAAAATTAACTCAGAATGGATTAAAAACATAAATGTAAGATCTGAAACTAAGATTCTTGGAAGAAAACATAGGAAAAAGCTTTATGACATTAGTTGTGGCAGTGACTTCTTGGATACAACTAAAAGCTAGGGCAACAAAAACAAAATACATGAAACTTAAAACATTCTGCAAAGCGAAGGAAACCGTGAGAATCAGCCTTTGAAATAGGAGAAAACATTTGCAAACCATTATCTGGTAAGGGATTAATATCCAGACTGTATATAAATAACTCCTATAATTCATTGACAAAAAATAATAACCCAGTTTAAAAATGAGCAAAGGGCTTGAGTAGACATTTCTCTAAAGAAGATATACAAATGGTCAACAAGGATATGAAAAGCTCAGCATCATTCATTATTAGGAAACTGCAAATCAAAACTACATGTGATTCCAGCTCCCATATGTTATAACGGCCAATGTCAGAAAAAGAAAAGGTTGAGGGACCAGCAGTTGGTGTAATGGCTATATTGCTGGGCTTCCATGTAGTCAAGTCCTGGACCCAGTGGCTTAAACTTACGCTGGGCACATGTATGTGTGTTCCCAAGAGGAGAATGGAGGAGAAGGGATTGCGGTGTGGCCATCCACCTTGGGCGGCAATTTCTCACTTTCTGTCTCTCTCTGTCTTTCTGGTGAGCGCACACATCCTATAGCAAAAACCTCTCCCGTTCCCCCCACCCCCAAAAAAAGAAAGAAAGAAAAAAAGTTGGTGAGGATGTGAAGATACTGGAACCCTTGTGTACTATTAATAAGAATGTAAAATGGTGTAACTGCTGAGGAAAACAGTATGGAGGTTCCTCAAAAAATTAGAATTACCATATGAGCCATCTGCTTCTGAGTACCTATCCAAAAGAACTGAAAACGTGATCTTGAAGAGATATTTATGTGTCCATGTTTATTGCTGCATTATTCACAATAGTGAAGAGGTGAAAGTCTAAAGGTCAAGGGACAGATGCATGGACAAAGAAAATTAGTAAGTACATGTAATGGGATATTATTTGGTCTTACGGAGAAAAATATTATTTGCCACAACCTTGAGTACATTTTGTTATGTGGAATAAGTCAGCCACAACCGCAGAAAGATAAATACTGTTTTTTTTTTCTTCTATTAATATATGCCGTCTAAAATAGTCAGACTCTTAGTAGGCACATCTCTTTGAAACATCTTATTGACGTCATACTCAGTGGTGAAAAACTGCAAGCTTTTCCACTAAGATGAGAAACAAAGCAAAGATGTCTTCTCTTGGCACTTCTGTTCACCATAGTACAGCCCCTGGTAGTCGTAGGGGACTAGAGGGCAGGGAGAGAGGGACTGCAGTTGTTCAGATCGGTAAAGAGTAAGTTCTGTGAGATGAAAACGTTCTAGAGATCTGTGTGCAGTAGTGTTCATGTAGTTAACACTGCTCTACACTTAGTTAAGACTGGAAATTTCTTTTTTTTTTTTTTGTGCTACATTAAAACGTGTTTAAAGTTTGACTTTTCTATACCTGTGTTTGTGTTAATTTTTTTTTTCTTTTTAAAAATGTTCATTCTGGGAACACTGAAGAATATTTCTGGAAATGTTAATATATTGCAAAATGAGTATTCCATGATCACATGAATTTACAATGTAATAATATTTCCTCTTAGATGTTCATGCTTTATATAATACATGCTGGGAAGACTCACAGAATAGAGGAAATTTAACTTATTAAATCTGGCCTTTTTCAGAATTTATTTGCATAGACTCCTTTTATGTAGAATGCCTATTGAACTATATACTGCAGAGTTCAGGAAAGCTGATCAGTTTGGGAAAAATACAGGATACATGTATTGTATCCTGTGGGAGAGTTCAGCATAGAAGTAAAAGCAGAGTGAAGCTCTGGGGAATCGTAACGAGAAAGGATTGATGGCTTTGTCTCAGGTGTTGCTTTCCCGTCCTCTGGGAATGGGGGCGGAATGAAGGTTTCTCAGAGACTGCTTCTGTCGCTCTTCTGTCTCTAGGATCTGATGGTTACTAACTGTGGGCTGGTTGCTAAGCCTGCTGCCTTTGCCCAATTACTCCCAATTCCCTTCACTCTCCCTTTCTTCTTCCTGTGCCTGAGCTCACTTCTGAGACTAGTCCTGTGCTTTTCAGGATTGAAGATGACCCCTGCAGTGCCCAGGTGCCTCAGCATCATGTTGTCATTGCCACATGTCCTTTTCCCAGTGACTCCTAAATTAGTGATTGAGATGCTGCCTGTTCTTAGATCAGGCCTTACCTTTGACTCTATTTTCATAACTAGATTCTTGTCCCTTCCCTGGCAAGCCAGGTCATGGTCATAGTGGCCTGTGTGGTGTCAAGTCAGAATCTTTTCAGCAGTAGGGATTTGCCGTGTCAACACCCCCAACAGCACTATAGCCCACATCACATTAGAGTCCTCCCAAATCTGGTTGCTTGAGATGCTGCCTGACCCGGTCTGCCTGCATCTGTAGCTGCTGCTCGATACTGTGCATCCTCCATGGACTTCATCCATGTGGCCTGTCACTCACTTAGAGCACATGCTGGAGACCAGGTGCTGTTGTCCATGTGTCCTGCTTACATTACATCTCACTTAGTCTCCTGAGTGGCTTCCTCACATAGTCACAGGATTCTTTTTTTTTGAGAGGTTTTTGCTATAGGGCACGTGCACTCGCCAGACAGACACAGACAGAGAGACAGAAAGCGAGAAATCACCCCCCAAGGGGGATGGCCAAGCCGCAATCCCTTCTCCTCCATTCTCCTCTTGGGATCTTGGGCACACACGCACATGCACCTGGCATGAGTTTAAGCAACTGGGTCTGAGACTCGAACCATGGTTGACTACGTGGGAGTCCAGCGACATAGCCATTACACCAACTGCTGGTCCCCATAGTCACAGGATTCTTTTCTCTCACCCCTCATTACGTTCCAGTTAAGTCTTGGTGGCACAGTATAAAAGATCATGGATTTCAGTTCTTGGAATTATTAAGCTTTTCTGTGTAATTAGGACTCTTCTAGGAGGCTGTTAATGATTTCTTATGTACGTGAGCCTGGGATGTTAAATTCACCAGTGGCAGAGCTTGCAAATTAAGTGTCCTCTGGGCCAGGTTCAGCCTGTATATCTCTTTGCTTGTCTCAGAGTTTATAAAATGGGAAATTTTATAAAATGGTTTCTGGTTGTTTTTGAAGATCAGATTCCACCTGGAGTCCCAGATTGCCCCTAAGTGGTCGCAGAGCAGAGCAGTTGGTCAGTTCTTCCCCTCCCCCAGTCCCCTGGAGTGCTTTCACTTCTGCAGTAGTCCTCAGCGCCTGCTGCCTGGGCGACTGGAGAAGGGAGTTTTGGGGAATTCACTTCAGCCACAAAAGGCCTTGACCAGCGACCACAGGTGCTGAAGAGTGTAGAAGCCCAGCTAGCATGCCATGGTCCAGAGAAATGGGTGGTGAAATTCACATCCAGCATTTCTTATGGGAATAGGCCACAGCTACCCCTCTCTGGGATTTTACCTGAGATTGAACCCTTCCCTAGCTTCCTTTCTTTTCTGCCTCTTCCTCCACGGAAGGAAGCGCTACCTTAATAAATCAGACATGTGACTTTTTGTCTCAAGACCTGCTTTTAGAGAACAGAACCTAAAATAGAGAAGAGGTGCTATTTTCATTATCTTGCATTTCAAAATAGCTTCTGGTTTCCCTTGTGATTTTGTTCATCCCATGGGCTGTTTAGCAGTATCTTGCTGAATTTCCGTATGTTGAGGGGATTTTCCAGATTGTACTTGGTTGGTCGTTTTTATCAGAACACATACCCTATGGTTTTAGTCTTTTGAAATTGATTTTGATTTCTTTTATTGTCCAGGACATTGGCGAATGTCCTAATAGTACTTGAGAAGAATGTGTATTCCGCAGTTTGGGATGAAGCATTCCATAAATGTCAGTGAAATCTGTGATTGCTTATATCTCCCCTGTCATCACTGGGTTTTTGTTATGAGGGAAGTCTGTTAAGGATTCTTATTCTGATTATACATGAGCAAATTCTTATTTATAGTAATTGTTAAATGTTAACAATAAATGTAGTTACTTGATTTTATCAAATTTTGAGGCTTTGATGTTAGGAGTATGCATACTTTTAAGATTTTTATGTCCTATAAATTGACTTTTATTATTATGAAGTATCTGTCTTTATATCTGGCAATATTCCTTGTTTTATTATTATTGTTGTTATTTTTAAGGGAGGTTTATTTATTTATTTTTTTATGTCTTTTAAATTTTTTTTTTTTGCTATAGGGCACATGAGCTCGCCAAAGAGACAGAAAGTGAGAAATCACCCCCCCCCCCGGGGGGGGGGGGGGGTCGGTGGAATCCCCCCCCCCCCGGGGTGGGGTGGGGATGGCCACGTTGCAATCCCTTCTCCATTCTTCTCCCAAGATTTTGGGCACACACACGTTCCTGGCATGAGTTTCAAACTGCCAGATCCAGGACACGAACCATAATAAGCCATGCGTGGGAGCCCAGCAATGTAACCATTATGCCATCTGCTGGTCCTAATATTCCTTTTCTTAAAGTCTACTTTGTCCGAAATTACCATTGCCAGTTTACTTAGGATTCATGTTTACATGGTGTGTCTTTTTCTGTTCTTTTACTATTTTATAGTTTCAAATTATAATTTGATATTTGAAAGACGATAATTAAATATAATTAGATATTATAAAGATATGTTGGGACCAGCAGTTAGCATAATGGCTATGTTGCTGGACTCCCATGTAGTCGATCATGGTTCAAGTCCCAGACCTGGTGGCTTAAACTCACGCCAGGCGCGTGTGTGTGCATGCCCAAGATCCCGAGAGGAGAATGGAGGAGAAGGGATTGTGGCATGGCCATTACCCCTGGGAGTGATTTCTCTCTTTCTGTCTCTCTGTCTTTCTTGCAAGTGCACATGCCCTATAGCAAAAACCTCTAGAAAACAAATAAAAAGATATGTAAACACCTATCAAAGTGGAGTATAAAATGAATGCAGCCTACCATTTAAAGGTAAAAGGAAAATAAAGGTATAATTTAAATTCATCCCCCAATTTTTTTTTCTGTATTCATGATAAAAACTTGCATGTGTATATCACACACTGGGGAGAGAGAGAGGAATACTTTCCATGGGGTCTGGCCACTTCATGATCCCCTTTCTTCTGTCTTCTAGCTTCTTGGATCTTGGGCACTTGCATGTATGCCCTGCATATTCCTGGCTGACTGGGCTGGGGATTCAAACCACAGTTGTCATGCGGGATCCAGCTTCTCTTGAGTGGTCCATTACTGCTGTGTCATGGTGCTGGCCCCAGATTCATTCAGAGTTTAAATAATTGTGTAGTAGATAAATTCCATTAAAAATAGTAAATTTGAATAGAAAATTGATTTATTAGTTATAGAAGATTCTAAAAAAAATCAAAATGTTTCATTCAAACTTTAAGTATCAATAAAAGGAAAAAAACGTTTTCTATCTTATTTTGCTCTCCATTTTTCTTTTGTAGAAAACGTGACATTTTGGGACAAAAAATTTTTTAAAAATAGTGATAGCAATCAAGAACTTCCTAATGTGATCTGTCTCCACACAAGTTTGAATGGAGGGAAAGTCAGAGTTCTGTATATATTTTCAGTGCATTGCTTGAGCAGGAAATTAACTTCTTTTTTTCTTTCTTCTGTTGCAAAATCTATATTCTGTGTGTATTTATATTTATGTCCAAGAAGTGTTTTTTGTTTTTGTTTTTTTTTTCCTGGAACTTGGATTTTATAAGATGGTTTTTCATCTTTAAACAGTGGCTCTGTGAATATTTTGTTTGACAGGCTTACATGTATCCTCGTGTGCGTTTGGTTTCTTTGTCATAGCCGGTAGTTCCCTGGGAGGAACTCCACCAAGTAGGATTGTATTTTCCATGCGTTGTCTAATCAAGGATCTTACGTACTGTAATTTAGGTTTTTTCTCTTTTCTCCATTTGGACCCCTACTTCATTTCTCTAAAACAGATTCTTCTTAACCCTCGGGCCCCATGCATTTTCTCTTCCCAGTCTTAACTGCCGTCTTATTCTACTGATAACTGATTTGTACTGAGAAAATTCTTCCAAGTCTACATTCCACTGAGAATTTTCAAAGGCTACTTTGTTTTGTAAAGATTTTGTTTTAGCAACCCTGTGTGGGTTTAATCAAAGATCTGATGTTTAATAGCTGTACTATTGTATGTATAATTTTATGTCTTAATTACTTTTTTGTAACTATTTTCTTATCCTACTTAGAAAATTTGACCAGCATTGTTTTAAGTAGTGTAATATTCTGTTATTTGTATTGCAATTAATTTCAATGTTTTCTGTTGCTGAATAGGATTTTTCAAAATATAAAGCAACTCTAGAAGTAGGTTTTTCTCATAGGTACTGTATTTTGGATGACATATTTATAGAAATAGGATTACTGAGACAAAGGCCATAAAAAAGCTCTTAATTTATATTGCTAGATGTATTGCTTTCCGGGAATGACTGGATGTTTTATTTTTCCTGTGGCTAATGTTTTTCAAAGACCAGGTTAGTTGAATAGCAAATATTTTAGGGAAATCGTCCACCAAGTTTAAGATCTGAAGAATATAGATTTAGTACAAGAGGACTTCAGAAAACCTATGGAAAATGGAGCTACAGTTTGAGCTTAGTTTGGGACAGAGATTTGAAATTCATGCATAACTTTTTTGTAATAGGCATTTTCCTTGAACATTTTGAATACCCTTTGCATAACTCTATAAAATGATTTTTTCATTTCTTGGGGACAATGACCTAGTACATTTTATTTTTTAGATATGTTGAAGACAGTGCCCGCCCAGCCCTTTGTCCCTATCTGCTTTGGTGTTGAATGTGGGTTTGCCTACAGTGGCTGGGACAGTGACTAATCATACCCTTTTGCCTAGTTAAGAGCTTTCAAAAGTATGATGTACACTTTAGACATGTTATTGTAACTTAAATAAACACTTTATTCCCCCTCTTTAAAAAATTGTATTATTAGAGCCAGCTGATGGTGTAATGGTTAAGTCGCTGGACTCCCATGTAGTTGACTGTGGTTCGAGTCCTGGACCCAGTATCTTAGAACTCTTGCCGGGCACATACATGCCCAAGATCTCAAGAGGAAAGCAGAAGAGAAGGCATTGCAGCATGGCCATCTGTCCTGGGGGTGGTGATCTGTTGTTTTCTGTCTCTGTCTCTCTGGCAAGCACACACACCCTATAGCAAAAATCTTCCCTTTAAAAAAAATGTATTATCATTAGTCATTTACTTTTTTGAGAGATTTTGCTAGGAAACGTGCACTTGCTGGAGACACAGAGAGAGAAAGAGAAATCACTCTCATGGTCGCACCACAATCCCTTCTCCTCCATTCTCCTCTTGGGATTTTGGGCACATAGGCACTTGACTAGAACCATAGTCAGCCATGTAGGAGTACAGCACCTTAACCACTATGTCACCTGTTGGTCCCCCCACCCCCAAAAGTTTTATTCTTTAATTCTGAAAAGCTTTTTGATCAAGGAGCACATACACAATTCAAATCTACAGCATTTGCAAGTGTCTGTGCACCGGGCATGTTGCTAGAGTGGAGAAATAAAAACAAAAGAAATAGTTTCTACCTGCTGTGAGTTCAGAGCCTAGAAGAAGAGAAAAACCCATAATCATCTACATTTTTGGCCATATAATAAACTTGACATCCATAAAGTGAACCCTTAAAGTGCTGATGGAGGATTGAAGAGAGCAGTTAGAAGAAGACTCTGCTTTGGATGAGGAAGGCATACAAAGCAAACCTCAGAGAGAAATTGCATTTAAGGGCATGATCAAGATTATTTAGAAGGTGAAGGATAGCCTGTGTTTCACAGTTAAAAACTTAACTCCTAAGTTCCCGTGTTTGATTCCCCTTCTGGGCTATACGCAGTCATCATTCTTAATAGGAAGTTCTCTCTTATCTCTGACAAGCACCCTTAAATGGTCTTTAACACTTGTCTCATTTTGGTCTCCTCTTGTCAATCTGTTCTTACATTGCATTGATGATAAAATAAATGGGTTTTAATCTACACTCATATCCAAAGGAATTGACTGCTTCAAGGAGCCCATTTTTCCTGAGCATTGTGCATTTAGTTTTACCATAAGAGATCTGTTTCAAAAAGACGAATTTCTCAACAAACTGTTGCCATTCCATGTAACTTGGAGCCCTCGTGAGTGCTGCATCAAATCGTGTGGGCAAGTGGTTTTAAGATGTTAAGAAAATTGCTTTGCCAATAAAAAACTAATTAGTAGCAATATGCAAAACAGCGTATTGCTGGACTACTGACACTATTAACTGTTTGTCTATTGGATGTTATAAAGTTTGATCATTTTCTAAAGACATGGTAGATATCGGAAATTTTGTTTTCTGCTTTATTTTCCATAGAATGAAAGTTAAAAAACTGCCCATGATTCTAGCTCTGCACCTGAAGAGATTTAAATATATGGATCAACTTCATCGATATACAAAACTTTCTTACCGGGTAGTTTTTCCTTTAGAACTTCGTCTGTTCAACACTTCAGGCGATGCAACCAATCCTGACAGGATGTACGACCTGGTCGCCGTTGTGGTGCACTGTGGAAGGTAATTGCGGCTCCGGGAGGTGCACTGGGTCTCGGGTTTCTGGGCTTCTAGAGCAGCCACGCTCAGGATGTTCGCAAGTGGTCTCAACGTAGAGATTTACAAGTTCCTTATTTCCCTTAAGATGAGTTTATTTCAAAATGGATTTTTAAGATACACACTTGATTATTTCTTCCTTAAAACTTGTGTATGTTAAAATGTCTTACTGCCTTCATTTTAAATTATTTTTTTAGTTATCTCTAGAAGTATTATGCATGAGTTCCTAGAACATCTATTAGTTTTTTATTACCTTTCTCTCAGGGGTGGGGGCAGGGGACGTATTGATAAAAATGATGCTTCTTAAGTAGATTTTGGAAAACAAATCATTTCTGAGATTAATCGACTATGTTCATTATGTTAATGGTTGTGAGAAGCATTTACCGTGGCTTTGGAAATAATCTTTACGAGTCTTCTGACTTTACCAGTGTGTGTATTTATCATTTCTGTGAGCCAGTTTAGTGTGCTTTCTCATTCCCATCCTCCTTTCCAGCAAGGTAGACATGTCGGCTCTGTATGAACACACATAGATATATTTTAAGTTACAAAATAAAACAGTCCGCAAACCACAAGAGCATCACATAATCAAAACTTGTATCTGGAGAATGTATAATCTTCACGGATTCCTTAGTATTCCCTTTAATAATTTTAGAACAGGATGGTCATCCTTTTCCCCTTGGTTTTGGGGAACTTGTACTGACAGTGTGTTTTATCCAATTAAAAAGTGCCGTCTTTTTGTTAAGGATATGAAAGGACAGCTAGGAGGGAGTACATTTTCTGGAAGACAGTATTTAACTCCCATTGCCCTTGTCAGCCTCATCTCCTGTCTTACATTTTCATTAACAACAGTGAGGCTTGCCTTTTCCATTTTTGGAGTATTCTATTTCTCAGTTGAGTAGAGTGATGATGTTTGCAAAGACAAAAACAGTGTCAGATAACTTAAAGAACTTGGTGTGGTGATTCAGACCAGAGGTCAAAGAAACCTCGAACCATGTCAGTACCATTTCTGCCATTTATGGGCAGTGTGACTTCATATGTCACTTCCTGAAAGAAGCTTCGGTTTACTCATCCGAAAAATAGAAATCATATTAACTACTTCATTCTGTGATTAGGATTAAAAGGACAATATAAATCACTTAGCTGCTGCTACTGTTTCAATTACAATAATATAATAGCATTACTTTCCAACATCCTAACTTTTTTTTTTTAACAAAACTACCATTGGTCTCTAAGTTTAATGACAGTCTTACGCTATCTACATTGTGCCAGGTCTTTTGGAATTGCTCTATTCATAAGTCCTTGAGCTCTGAAATTCCTAATTCAAGTAACTCTAGCCCATCCATCCCCCCACATAAATCCACCTTTAAAATTAACCCTACCTTGGCACCAGCAGGTGGTGTGGTGATTAAGGTGCTGGACACTCCCACATGGCCAACCATGGTTTGAGTCCTGGACCTGGTGGCTTGCTTTCTCACGTGTTCTCTCTCTCTCTGTCTCCCTCTGGTCAAATAAAAAATAAGTAAAATTTTTAAAATGAATGAATAAATAAAATCAAATAAGTAATTCTTTAAAAAAAATTAACCCTACCTTTCCCCCACAGCCTCTAGTCTAGTCTCCTGCCCTTTCCCTTCTTAACCTTTTCCTTGGCCTCACTTGCTTTCCTCCCAACTTTACCACCACTGTTATTTAAGGCATGTTCTCTCAAGCACTGTAAAATTCTCGTGCCAGTTCTCCAAATCCTGACTGTCAGAATTGCTGCAGAAATTGCAGAGGATGCTTATTGTCTTTGCTGACAACTCTGGCCATGCACCTTCGGTGGGAGTTCACTGCTGCTTGAGTTCACAGCAGTTCTTTGGGACTCTGTCCCACCCCAGCACCTTACTCTTCCCCCATCTCACTCCAGTTGTCCCGTGCATTGTCCCTGTCCCCTCCTGTCTGGAAATTGTCCCTGATGATCTTCTCTCCAGCCCATGTTTTGTGGTTACATAAACACTAGATGTGCATCGCTAGCCCTCACTTGTTCCTTTTTATTATATTTATTAGTTTATGTGTCTGCTTTCCTTATGAAAATGAGTGCTTCTTACAACAGGAAATTTTTAAATCAAAGACTAATATTTTACATTTTTTATCTCATGTATCAGGTTTATTTATAGATATGTGTTTTTATAATAGTATGGAGAGTTTCTATTTCTCTGCATCCTTCAGCTGTTAAGGAATCGCATTTTCAGCAGGCCAGGGCCAGTTCAGTTTATTCAGGATCCAACCCCGAGGCCTGGCATGTAGTAGATTTCCACCAGCTGTTCCCCAAATGGTTAAGTTATCCTCTAACCCATTTCAGACCCCAGCTCCATTGAGGAGCCAGCCTTTCTTGATAGCTCATCCCTCTCCCTCGTCCCTTTTCTCACCGAGTGAGGGCTTCCCTGCAGGTCTGCTTCGTATCACATTCTGCCTGGGATTCTACCCTGGGAGTACTTACCTCCTGTACCACAAGGGTCTTCAGGGCAGGGAGTAGTTGGTGTCTTTCTAATCTCCACCGCAACCACCACAAATAACAGTTGCATACACTAAGCACATTTGATGTTCAAGATGAATATTCCTAATAATCACAGTTTCTTAGATGTCAGTACATTGTCTCAGTCTTTCCTCTCATTTATTATTTGTTTATAAAATTAACTTTCATCTTTTGTTCTTCATACTAGCTCTTTGCCAAAGAAAAAAGCTGCCAAACCTTTTTCTTTTTATCCCAGTACTAACCCCTCCTCCATTCCTCCCAATCTCTGTTCCTCAACCATTCTGATTGTTTTTCGTTTTCACTCCTTATGTCGCTGGACTCCCATGTAGTCGACCGCAGTTCGTGTCCCAGACCCGGTGGCTTAAAACTCAGGCCGGGCGCGTGTGTGTGCGTGCCCAAGATCCCGAGAGGAGAATGGAGGAGAAGGGATTGCGGCATGACCATCCCCTCTGGGGGGTGGTTTCTCGCTTTCTGTCTCTCTGTCTGTCTCTGTCTGTCTGACGAGTGCACACGCCCTATAGTGAAAACCTCTCAAAAAAAATAATAAAATAATAAAAAACATTGTTTCCCTTTTCTGTCCTCTACTTAACAAAACCCAAGAATGAATCCTAAAGAAATGGAGAAAATTATTAAACTTACTAAAGCATTAAATGCTTTTTTAAAAAAGAAAGCTTTGAGGTATCATCCTTCTTAGTGAAAATGGACTTTTGCTTTGTCACCTAAGATATTTATCTCACCTGCAGGATTGAAAGGTCCAAGGAACATGAAATGTTGTACGAGGTGGTTTATTCTAGTAATCCGACGTCTGCTACTTTTTTTTTTTTTTGGAGAGGTTTTTGCTATAGGGCATGTGTGCTCGCCAGAAAGACAGAGACAGAGAGACAGAAAGTGAGAAATCATCCACAGGGGAATGGCCATGCCACAGTCCCGTCTTCTCTATTCTTCCCTCAGGATCTTGGGCCTGCACGCACACACACGTGCCCTGTGTGAGTTTAAACCACCAGATCCAGGACTTGAACCACGGTTGGCTACATGGGAGTCCAGCGACACAGCCATTACGCCAACTGGTGGTCCCCTACTTCTGCTACTTTTAAAATGATGTTCACTGTAAAGAATAATTAGTGTTGAAAATGATTTTAAATTCTGTATCAATTATATTATTGCAATTTAATAAAAATTATAAGCTTTTATAATGAATGATACTTAAACTTGGAGAAGATAAATTTTTCCTATGACCTTAGAAAAAGTGAGTACTATGATGGGACCAGGAGTTAGCGTAATGGCTAGGTCGCTGAACTCCCATGTAGTCGACTGTGGTTCACGTCCCGGATCCGGTGGCTTAAAACTCACGCCAGGCGCATGTGTGTGCGTGCCCAAGATCCTGAGAGGAGAATGGAGGAGAAGGGATTGCGGCGTGGCCATCCCCCCTGGGGGGTGATTTCTCGCTTTCTGTCTCTATGTCTCTGTCTGTCTGGCGAGTGCACATGCCCTATAGCAAAAACCTCTCCAAAAAAAAAAAAAAGTGAGTACTATGAGACATGTTCATAGTATTATTATTGGTAATATAAAAACATGAAATTACCCAAATGTTCATTGAAATAAAAAATAAATTATGGTATACACACATAGAAAAGCACTTTTTTTTTTTTTTTTTTTGGAGAGGTTTTTGCTATAGGGCGTGTGTGCTCGCCAGACAGAGACAGACATAGAGACAGAAAGCGAGATATCACCCCCCCAGGGGGGATGGTCATGCTGCAATCCCTTCTCCATTCTCCTCTCGGGATCTTGGGCACACACGCACACATGCCCAGCGTGAGTTTTAAGCCACCGGGTCTGGGACGCGAACTGCGGTCAACTACGTGGGAGTCCAGCAGCATAGCCATTACGCTAACTGCTGGTTTCCAAAAGCACATAATTTTTTTTAAAAGAAATACTATCACTGTTATTTTAACATGTGTATCTAGATTCCATTCTTTTTTTTCCCCTTTTTGGAGAGGTTTTTGCTATCGGGCATGTATGCTTGCCAAAAAGACAGAGACAGAAAGCAAGAAATCACCCCCCGGGGGGATGGCCATGCCACAGTCCCTTCTCCTCCATTCTCCTCTCAGGATCTTGGGCACGCACACACACACACATGTGTGCCCGGCGTGAGTTTAAGCCACTGGGTCCGGGACTCAAACTGCAGTTGACTCATGGGAGTCCAGCAACATAACCATTACGCCAGCTGCTGGTCTTGAGATTCCTGTTTCAGATTTGTTTAAAATGGGATGTAGAGGCTGTCATAGCAATAGTTATATGATGTTAGCAGTTAGCTACTTAAAGATAGAACCTAACCATTGGGCGCAGGTCATCTGCTTTTGAAGATGTGTATGGCTGATTTCAGAGACATAGCTTCCATTACCTTTGCCTTTTTCAAACATCACATTGTATCTTTCCTTACGAGGGAGTGAGACTTAGACATAATATTATCCCTGTTGTTTTGTAGTTTAACTCAGCACGTTTGGCCGAGCGTCCCATCACATCCCAAATGCTGGAAAAATAGATTTAAATTTTTCGTAGAAGCAAAGGGAAAATTCTTTGAAAGAACAATAATTTGAAAATAATTAGAAAGACAATAAAAATTTTTTGAGAGGTTTTTGCTATAGGGTGTGTGCGCTCGCCACACAGGGAGAGACAGACAGAAGGTGAGAAATCACCCCCCAGGAGGATGGCCATGCCACAATCCCTTCTCCTCCGTTCTCCTCTTGGGATCTTGGGCACACATGCACAAGCACCTGGCATGAGTTTAAGCCACCATGTCCAGGACTTGAACCGCAGTCCACTACGTGGGAGTCCAGCGACATAGCCATTACGCTAACTGCTGGTCCCAACAATAAAATTTTTAATAACACACTTTTATATTATTAGAATACTGGTTACATCTCCCAAAGCAGAGTACTAATTATTTGATTTTAAAATTAAATGCCAGTTAAAATCAGTGTAGCTTTATCTGTCTTTTAGAAAGAATAGATAAGAGATATTTTTATCTGTTTGTTTTTCTCCTTTATAGAACATCACACTTAGGGTAATATTAATATTAATAAACATCGTATAGAATTAACTTTGTTGTCATTTTGTTTCAGTGGTCCCAATCGAGGACATTATATTGCAATAGTTAAGAGTCATGATTTTTGGTTGTTGTTCGATGATGACATTGTTGAAGTAAGTAGTTTCTTCTTATTTTTCTTAAAATTTGTATGTGTATTACGTTTTACTTTTTTTCCTCACCATTTCTCATTCATACTAGGGAGGTCTTTAAAAGGTTCCTGGAAAATGGGTATTAGGAAAAGTGGATATTATGTGCATGGAATTCTTGCACCAAAATAAGCTGATAATTTAATTTCTTTATTCCCATGAACTTTTTGCAGTCCCCTATTTATGATCCATGATGAATAGTACATGTTTCGGTATTTCTGTTGTAGCTCATCTAGTCCCTGCTTCTCATTCCCTAATGTCCCAGTGAGTGTCCCTCTCAAGCCCAGCACTTGTGTAGCCAGCGAACCTTCCTTTACAGGTCTATAATCAAACAAGAGAAAACCTTGCACAGGACTAGTCTTTAAAAAAAAAAAAAAGTGTGTGTGTGTGTGTGTGTGTGTGTGTTTTAATGAGCTATATGATACCTGTAGTAAAGTACACAAATCTGAATAGCTCAGTGAATTTTTATAAATGGATGGTTACACACACACACTTTTAACCACCACCAAATCAAGACCCAGGGCATTTTCAACACCCCAACAGGCTTCCTCATTCTTTGTCCTGCTTACTGCCCACAGCTCTCCTCACCTCTGCCCTGCATTCCCTGGAGCCCGCCATTAGGATTTTTATCGTTACGATTAATTTTGTCTAATATCTGCCTCTTTTCACTCATTAGTCTTTATTAGTGATGTTCATTCTTGCAATTGCCTATAGTAGAGTAGAGGAAGAGGAGTGATTCGTTTTTATTGCTTTGTAATTTCTATGGTATGGATATATCAAGTTATAAATTTGACTTTTTGTCAATTTTTGACTTTTGACTAAAAGTGCCTTCATCATTTTTGTATAGATCTTTTGCTATACGTACATACATTTAGTTTCCTTGGGTCTGAATGAGATGAGCCATTGGAAATCCCATTTTTGGAGATCTGAAATGACTGGCAGTTAGTAGTTTCTTACAGTTCAACCCATACCTAGAAATATAATTAATCAAAGGGTGGTTGTATGTTCAGCTTTAGAAGATTTTTTTCCAAATTGTCTGTATCATTTATGTTCCCACAAGCTGTATATGGCATTTTCACTTGCCCCATATTCTCATCAGCATTTGATATTGTCAGTATTTTTTATTTAAGCCATCTGGTTGTACAAAGTTCAGTTATGTACTAATGTTTGGATTTTGCCTTACAGAAAATAGATGCACAAGCTATTGAAGAATTCTACGGGTTGACATCAGATATCTCAAAGAACTCTGAATCTGGTTACATTCTTTTCTACCAGTCTCGGGACTGAGGGGGGACGGTGATGAAGAGATACTTTCTGCCTCATTTCTTCTCTGGTTATTTTGGAAAGGATCAAGCACTGATTTTTCAAGAAAAGAGAAATGCAGGAAGCTCAGGGGGCAGTAGCACACTTTGCACATGATGAAGCAAAGACTATGGATTAACAGGCCCTTCCTGTCATGGTAGTTGATTTATTTGCTCAGGTATCATGCTGTCTGTGTGGTTTCATACAACAAAGAAGTGAAATCAGAGATACCAGCTCCTCTTGTAAAACAGCCTTCCAGTCATTGACACGCATTTCCTCTTTATTAATTGCACCAGTAACAGTTTGAACTCCTTGGGGTGCAGTAGAAAGAATCAGAATCTGTGCTGGGTGGTATTGATATAAGGAGATGGTGCTGAGCACGTTGCGGAAATTGCCTGTGTTCAGTACGTACAGAAACATATTCAGTGGTCTTTTCAAGCGTAAACCAGAAATATTTTTGGGCCCAACACTTGCAGTTGCCTTCCTGATTTAAAAACAAAAAAACAAAAAAAACTAACAGATACTAGAATCCAATGTCAGGAAGACAAATATGTTTTGCTTCTCTGAAGAAGCTTATAATAATATACAGTATATGTATATGTAGGGAACAATTGGTCAGAAGTGGCTTTTTGTTTCCCCAAGGGGAAAGACTGGCTTTGTAATTATAATTTTTTCCTTATTTATTTTACTTAAAACTGGTAGAGTCTAAGTATTGTATGAAGTGCCCATGATTCTGTCAGTAAATTTGAGCATATTTTATTAGTTCTTGTCAGTTTAACTAGTCCTTTGGTTTGTTTCTACTTTTAAGGTGAATTTTAAATTCTATCTGAAATCGGTAAGACACCTTGAGAAAAATTGCAACAAGAGGAGGTAAATATTCTTTTTCAGGAGGAACTGATATCTCTGGCTAAATATTTGTCCTTTTGTTGTAGCTAATAAGTCAGTTATTTTTTTCCAGCTTTAATTTCAGTAAAATAAAATTAAAAAGCTATGAAAAATTCCCTGTAGTTTTAGAATGATAAAGGAAATCCTGTTGCAGTGATGGTATACCAATCTAGAATTCTTACACATTCTAATGTTTCAGGTTGAGGCTGTGCTTGGAAAATTCATGTCATAGCTGTTACGTTATTTTTAAATGTCATTTTTTTACCCTGGAAAGAATACATTCATCATAACCCTAGCGGCCTGGACAGCAAGCTTAAAAAAAAAAAAAAAAAAAAACCCTTTTGAGATTAAATTTTAATGAAGTAGACCAGTAATACAAAAAGCAAGTCCTTTGTTTTCCTCCCTCTGCCTTTTCAAATCTTATTGGGAGACTGTTCAGACATTAAAATTTGTGTTTATTAAGATTTCCTTCTGTTGGAGGTTTTAAGAAGTAATATATGTAATATAAAATGTATGTGAACCATTGCAGTTGACATTTTTCCACACATCAGTAAGTTGTCTGACAGTGGCAGAATGTAACTTGCAGAAAACATTGAAAATAATAACAATCAGGCCTCGGATGTTCTTTTTCAAGCTCTTTCAGGCAGTATTTTCTTCTTTTAATTCTGTAATTTTTTTGAAGTTATTTTACTAAAACTGTTGACTGTGGAAAACAACAAAAAGAATGTTTTTTGTCTGCTGCTATTAACATTTATTATCTGTATCTTTTAGCTCAGGAAATGACTTCATCTATTAGTTCCGCAAACAGATCTTTAACAGGGTCACAAGCTAATTGGGCTGCCTAATCAGATGTGCCGCAAGAAAATTATTACATTTAGTATTTGTACTAAATATCAAAAGTATTTTGACCAGTTGCTTTTTAAGATACAGTTCCTAAAGCCTTACGCTGGCTGGAGGCGTTTTGTACAAATTACACAATCTGCCTGATATACAGCATTGCACAGAGAGTCACAGCCAAGAACACGGGGAGCGTCAGCAGTGGAAGTGGGTACACAGCTTTAACTCGGAAGGCGTGACCCATATAGCCCTGGAACTTAACGCTGTGTTTCTGCAGCTCTCAGTACAACGAGGCTGAGTCAGTCTTGCCATCAGCCAGGCCATAGCATGTGGAAGAAGGCTAGATGAAGTCATTCGCATAAAGGTACAGCGTTGAAATACTATGTCATGTTTGTTTTTACATTTTTGCATTTAAAATATGCAGTAAAAGCCAAGTTAAATTTCCTTTTAAAGCAAGTTTCATTTATGTTGAGTTCCATTGTAGTCACATACTTGGTTCACATCTGTACCATAATTAATAGTATGATTTGTCAGGGGAGGGACTATGGGGTAATGGTTCCAAATTTACTTCTTACTCTTAGTGCAGCTGGATCTAAGTCAAATGTTTTAAAGTTTTATCAAAAACTCAGTAAATTTTTGAAATATATAGGGCTAGAGTTGGGAGAAAAAGTACAGGTATAGTAAGTAAGAAAAGTGACCCAGATAGAAAGCAGTTGTGAGGTTGGTTGCCTATAATTAAAACGAGGGGCAGGTTTAAGTTGTAAATGGTGGCCGATTGCTGTATAACTATGTACATGTTTGTTGGGATGACTGTCCCATATTTTGTATATTGGAATAAAAATTTCTATAAATTATCATAACTGAAGGTAAATATTCTAAATTAAATCCTATTTCTAAGTCACATGGCTTCTGTCTTGAAATTTTACCTTTAGAAGATTACTTAAGACAGGAACCAGGGGACCTTAGGGAAAGGGAAAGATGGAAATGTATGGGTCTTGGAGCCTCTAACCATCAGTGTAGGTTTTTTTCTTTCCTTGATGGCAGTAGAAAGACCTCATTTTCATAACATACTACTCTTGATACTTTGTTTAAAGATACTTTTCATTAAAGATTCTCTTATGAGGTATTTGGCTGGGAGCTGGGAGGCTAAGGTGCTCAGGTCCTGGCTCTTCATTGAATTTAACTGTGTGACCTTGGGCAAGTCACTTAACCTCTCTGTGCTTCAGTCTCCCTGCTTGTAAAATGGGAGTAATACCTACCTCACAGGGTTGTTGTGGGGATAATTAGAGATAATGTCTGTAAAGCATTTAAGGTTCTTGAAGAAGGCGCTATATAAATACAAAATAATATCTATTAAAGTTGTTTTATTTGTGCTTGTGTGTTTTTAAGTGTGTTTCTTCCTTTTTACCTACAATGTATTTGCAAATTACAAGTATACACTTCGGGGGACAGCCCTGTAGCCTAGTAGTTAATGGATCCAGACCTCACATAGCTGACCACAGTTCAAATCTCAGTCCTTGTGGCTCGAAAAACACACTGGGCATCTGAGTGTATGTGTCCCAAAGCCCAACAGGGTGGAGAAGTGGAGAAGAAATTTTAGGGAGACTGCACCTCATAGGTGGGTGCTTTCTCCCTCTCTCTGTTACTCTCAGACAAGTGCAACCTCTGGAAAAAAGCAAGCAAAACGCTTTAGAAAGCAGTAGTACTTTTGCTTAGATTACTAATTTTGTTATCCCAAGAAGTTTTCGCTAGAACTGCATTGCACGTGTATAAAGAACACTGGTCGTGTGCCTGGGTCTAGTTTGCACGTAACTTGCATTTGTCTTTATATAGTAGCATGTCTTCTGGAAAATCCCACGTTTAACATTGTAAATTTAGACTCATAGACTCTTAGAAGGCACATACCTTTAAAGGTCACTAGTTCTACTGCCCCTCCCTCCCTTCTGTGTAGTAATGGCTTCTGTAAAATCCAGTGAAGGAGAGGTTAGTCAGCCTCCTCTGGAGCACGTGAAGCCTGTTCCATTGTGCGTAACTCACATTGTTAATTTATGATGCCATTATCTCCAGTCCATCCTTCATTCTCCCAGGAAGCCTTCTGTTCTCCAGACCAATCTTCGTGTTATATGGCTTTCAAAGACCATCGCTCTTGGGAGCACTATTGTGGAAGCACTCTTGTTCATTCATGTATCTGAAAGGGTGTTCTTAGAGTAAACAAGTGATAAAGAGTGTTCTTAGAGTAAACAAGTGATGGGGAACCAGGTTGCCAGTGGGGTCCTACGATTGCAGTGTCTTCCCAGCTTCTTTATCACAGTCTTCACACTGAACTTTTAGTACATAAAGTCCTCCACATCTGAGAGTTTTTCGTGAACTGTTGGAAAGCCGACTGTCTCCCACCCCCTTTTCAAGTTTCTTTGTTACCAAGCTCTGCATATTAACATTTCAAGGCTTGTCTCATCTCTCATCATTCTTGTTTTCTGTGATAATACATTACTATCTGTCTGATTTCCAGAGCTGCTCAAATAGCAACCATTCTTTTTGAGTAGTAGTCTGCTATGTACATACCCTATACCCACCACTTCCTTTTCATGCTAATCTTCTATGAGGTAGGGATAGGTTAAGTAATTTTCCCAGAGTCATTGCTGGAAAGTAGCAGGTACAGATAGGTTAAGTAATTTTCCCAGAGTCATTGCTGAAAAATAGCAGGTCCAGGTTTCAAATAGATATAACTAAAAGCTATCATAAAAGTTGGTTTTGGGGACCAACAGGTTGCATAGTGGTTAAGGCACTGGATTCACACATGGTTGATGGTGGTTTGAGTCCCAGACCCAGCAGCTTGAAACAGGTCAGCATGTTGGGTGCTTGCCCGAAATCCCACGAGAATGGAGAAGGGGTTGCAGTGTGGCCATCCCCCCGGGGGGAATGATTTCTCACTTTCTCTTTCTCTCTAGGGAGTGTAAGCATCCTATGGCAAAAATTCTTCTCTCAAAAACAAAGCAAAACAAAACAAACCCTTTTTTTATTATTATTGTTGTAAAATAACATAAAAATGATTGTTTTAGCCAAAATATATTCTTAAAGAGATTTTTGGTATAGGGCACATGTGCTCACTGGAGATTGAGAGAAAGTGAGAAATCACCCCCCAAGGGGGATGGCCACACTGCAATCCCTTCTCCATTCTCCTCTTGGGATTTTGGGCATGCACGCACATGGGCCTTGTGTGAGTTTGAAGCCATTGGGTCTGGGACTCAAACCACGGTTGCCCATGTGGGAATCTAGTGACGTAACCGTTACACCATCTACTTGTCCCTTAAGTATATTATTTTTAAGTATCCAATTGATCAACGCTAAGTACATTCATGGTGTTAGGCAGCATCACTACTGTCTGTCATCACCTGCAGAACTCGTCATCCCAAGCAGGTACTCTGTACCCACCCTGTAGTAACTGCCACCCTCAGGCATCTGGTAACCTGCATTCTACTTTCTGTGGTTCAACTGCTCTGGGTATCCCATGTAGGTGAAATACATACAATCTGTCCTTTTGTGTCTGACTTATTTTGCTTAGCATCATGTTTTTAAGGTTCCCCTTGTAGCATCTGTCAGAATTTCCTTTTTAAGGCTGGATAATATTCCATCAATGGATATTTGGGTTTTCCACTTTTCAGCCATTGGGACGAATACTGCTGTGAATGTTGTGTCTGCCTGAGCTCCTGATTCCAGTTCTCCAAGTGTAAACCTAGGAATTGCTGGCTCATATGGAATTTTAGGCTCAGCTTTGAGGAACAGCCATACTGTTTGCCATAGCTCCTACACCAGCTTACATGCCACGTTATTTGCTGGTACTTCTTTCACGAAACAGAGAACGATGGACTCGATGCTGCAATCCTCCAGCCTCCAGTAGTTTTTGCCACAGGGAAAAACAAACTAGTCCCTGACTTGCCAAGAAGATTGAACAAAAACACATCTGTTTTGAGATTTCAAAGTGGAAGAAGTTTTATTTATATCGCCTTTTGTTTGAGCAGGTTAGAGTGGTATCAGAGTGAAATTACTGATCTTGGGTAAATCTACCTGCCTAAATAAAACACTTTCCTCCATCTCTGAGAACACTTGCCTTTGAAGAACTTGCAGGTTCTTTAGACTGTGGACTCTCTGAACTGTGACTAACTTGTTAGAGGATTTACATAAAAAAAAAAAAAAACAACAAAAAACTGAAGGATGACTGACACCTTGCATGATTGTGTTACTTGTAATCCTTTCCTAATAAATCCTGAAAGTGCACATGGGGTCATTTGTAAGACAGGTCACAGACGAATAAAATAGAATTTTGCTTTTACTGTACTTGTCCACATGGTTACAAAGTGTGCATTCTCTATAAGGCCCAGAGACAAGACAGTAATACACTGTGCACATTCTGGAATAATAAATTCACTGATTGTACTATTTTTAACCTGTTAGCTAGCGGTTTTTTCCTTCAGTAAGAAATGATTTTCCAAATGGTATTTACTTAAAGCAGCAAAAGTGATTGCATTTGTGGCTGGATTTTTGCTGACTGCTAGTTTTTTATAACCTGCAAAAGTTTCAGGCTTATTTTAAGAAAAACATTAAAAAGTAATGATAGACTAATGAGGAAAGTAGATTTACAAAATTGCATGTCAGTGGGTAGATCATTAAATATAATAATGGGAGCCTAAGAACATGGGCCTACAGGTAAGCACTTGACCTGTTTTCTTTGTACTACATGTATTTATTATTCCCTAATCATGAATCATTGCAATTTGGTCAAATTGATTGGTTGAACGGGTGTACCTAAAGTTTCTGCTAAAAAGTCCTATTGTGAACATGAAGTGTGAGCATTGTAGTGTCTGCATTTCTATACATTATACATGAGGAGAGTTCACAAAGTTTGTGCGAAAAGAGAATGGAAAGGTAGGTTTGCTTTAGTGCCAGAACTTGGAAGTCCGTGAATAGATTGTTCATGATACACATTTTCCGAAAGTGTTCAAAGACCTGTCATATACTCTCTCTGTTACTATACGTGAGCTGTTGATTAGAACTGGTGTGAAATGATACTACTGCATGCAAAGTTAGAACAGCTAAGGTTTATTATTGATCTTATGCCAGAGTGCATGTGTTTGGTGGAGGTGGTGGAGGGGGCGAGGTGGAGTGGGTGGGAGAAGCATCCTCCAACAGGGAAGGGTCATGCCACAGTCCCTTCTTTATTTCTGTATCCTGTCTGGCTTTCCTGCATGCATGCACCTGGCGTCTTTTTCAGGACATCAGGCTGAATTTGAACCACATAGTCGGCCATGTGGGATCTAGCTCCCTTAACCACTAGGCCATGGAACTGACCCAGGAAGTTTATACTTTGAGAAGGTGTTCCTTGGCTATAGTGTGGGGAGAGCTTCAGAAGGGACCAGGCTCTGTGATGAGACCCCCAGGTGATAACACTTGGTGGTGGGCTGGCTAGCAGGGAGCCAGGGAGGAGGGCCCAAGGAGGATTCCTAGGCTTCCTCATTTTGTCCAGCTGGGTGGATGGAGAGGTTTACTGAGAATTCAGGAAGCGAACGGCCTTGTGATGCCATGAGTACTCCATGGTACAGTATACCACAGCTTATAGACATTTGCTTTTAATAAACTGAGTTTGGGGGAGCAGTTCTCATGCTTATGTGTTTTCAAAAAGTTAATAGATGTGAGTATTATGAAAAAATGACATGGATTCCATTTTTTTCTTTTTTTGCACTAAAACCCATACTCTAGAAAAGTTCATTTATCTCTTCCATGAACGTGATGCAGCGAGAGTGGTACAGCACCCCCATAGCTATTCACCCCAGCCCCAGCCGGCCTCGGAACATGAGCACACACACACCCGGAATACTCGAGATCTCAGTGTGAACTTGGAACCTTCCCGTGTGGGCCCACTTGGCAGAGTGCTGCATTTTACCACTGTGCAACCATTTGGCCACCCAAACTCATGCAGTAATTCCATTTCACTGAACTTCTGAAGCCGCTCTCATCCTCTAGCCTCTATCCCACATACCTAAAGTGTTAAAACTGTGTCTTTAGAACTTGAGATCAGGTAGCAGTGAAATGGCTGTTAATGTTCTTTATTAGACTCTGCCCTGTACTCGGGCTGTGTTGCCAAGTCTGCGTGATTTTGAGGTATTTAATAATTGAGGACAGATTGATAAAACCAAATTGGTAGCCTCATGTTGAAGGGCAGTGTGGTTTTTGAAAGTTTCTGCTAGAAACTAATTGTGTCTGTATTATTTGCTCTGGCATCAAAATGTCCTTTCATGCATGAAGCAATGATAAATCTAAGGACCCCTGAGAGGCTTTAGACAAATGGAAAAAAAAAAAGGCACTTGCTGGCTTGGCAGTTTACATATGTTTAAAGAGAAGTTTTGTGAAATGAATTGATTGCTAGAGAGATGCAAGCCCAGTCTCATATCAAATGAACCTGGCCCAGAAGCTGGAGGCTGTTCTGTTAGGTGCAGATGTTTCAAGCTAATGTGAGGAGACTTCAAAACATTTATGGGAAAATGAGATTAAAGTACAAGTTTATTTTGGTGTAAAACTTTTTGTTTTCTTGAAACCCATGCAGTGTTTTAACCTTGAATTTTCCACACACTTTTTGAGGACACCTCCCACCCCCAGGTCCGATGATCAGTGTGCAGCCTTTCAGTCCCACCCAGGGATAGCTCATGGATTTCAAGTTTGCCACCACCCTCTCCAAGGGAATTGTCACCAGATTGCCACAGTGTGCCAAGGCTGTGACACAGGTCTCCCGGGGTCTTTCTTGGTGTCAGTCTCTTTCTGAACTGGTTGTCCCTCATTGGCCATAACGTGTATGGTCCCCTTCATATGTGGAGCTAACCACCATGCTAGGCAGTGAGCCAGCCCCTCACAGCCTCGTGCCCGAAGCAAACAACATCGCTGCCCTAAGCCCACAGTCTTCACTTATAAAATGGCAAAAGCGATGCCATCTTAAAAGAATGTTGTGACACTTAACAAGAGATACAGGTAAGATAGGCCTCACTCAGTTCATGGCAGCAGTTCCCCGAACAGTGAATGTATACCAAAAGCGAACACGAATGTCTTAGGTGTTTATTGAATAGGTTGTGAAAAGCATTGTAGCGATTGTGAAGAATGTAGGTAACAGACTGCTGCTCTTCCCGTGGAGCTTACAATGCAGAGAAGTTTACTTGTTAGAAAAAAGGCAAGAAAAAATGAATGTGAGATGTTCTTTGGGTTCAGAGGAAGGAGTTAGAGGGGACCTCACGTGGCTAGAAGCACAGTTTCTGGAGGGAGACCCAAGTCGTGTGTCAGCCCCGCTCCACAGTTACCCAGTGCTTCAGCGTCCTGTTCCAGAGAGATCGCTGTGGAGGGCTGCTTTGCTCGTGGTGTTAAGAGGTTCCAGTGAGTGAGGATTAAGCTGGAAGTGCTCAGTAATTGTTAGCAATTATCTATTTGTTCAGCACATACTAAGTACCTACTGTATGCCAGAGATCAAGAACGTACAGTGGAGTAAGACTGCAGTTTGGTGAAGGAAGGAGACATCTCATTTATCGCAGTGGCGCCGAGCGTGGACAGCCACAGTGGGAGCATAACGTGATGTGGGCACAGAGGAAGGGCATCTCAATCAGACAAGCAGAGAAGGCCTCCGGGGAAATACTGCCTAAGCTTTAAAGGAGCAGAAGGGTGATTTATTGATAGATCAAAGAGAGGGTAAAGGCAGGAAGCATACCACGGTTAAAGAAAGCATTCATAAGAAGGCACAGCGGTTTGGGAAGCTGTGGGTTGAATCTGGCTAAAGCAAACGGCGCATTGGGCAATATGAGGCAAGAATGGTAGAGTTTGAATCCCCAAGGCCTAATTTATAGTACTAAGAAGTGAAAGCCCCTAAGAAGATGGTAGTGCTCCAGCTGCCGAGGAATGAGAGCCTGGGGGAGCTGACTAAGAGCCTTGGGGATGAAGGTGGAGGGTTGGAACTGGAGAGAGTGGATAGACTAGAGAATGCAGCTGAAGAGTTTGCTGTGGAAGTAAGTAGGAGGTAGTCTGCTCTTCCCTCAAGTGTTGGTGTTCTGCAGTGCCATTTTGCTTTACCTTCTGGGAAACCTCTTCCACTGCCAGGCTTCAGCTGTCATCTGATGCCAGTGACTACCAAGTCTCTCTCGAGTACATCTGTAGCCCAGATTCCCCTGGGGTTCCGGCCCACGTTCAGGTGTCTCCTGGACAGGTCCACCCAGATGTTACACAGACTCCCTATTCAGCTTGCTGGACCCCCTGCCTATCCCAACCTGACCTGACCTTCCTGCAGCTTTCCTTGACTACATGCCACCAGTTTGCACCATGCAACAGTCCAGAGCTGGAAAGCCTCCTCAGTCCTGTATCTTCTTGCACAGACATTCAGCAAGTCCTGTCAGGACTAGCTCCTGAAACTCCTGAACCTGCTATCTTTTGATATCAAGTCCATTGCCCTGGTGAGCTGCCATTACCTTGTGTCTCTTAATCAGCCTTTCTGCCTCCATTTGTGGCCTGTGCAAAGCCGTTTTCCACAGAAACGCAAATGCTCTTTTTAAAGTGCACCTAGCCAGCAGATTGCATGGAGGTTAAGGCAGCTGAGTCTCACGAGGCCGACAGCACGGCTCAAGTCCCAGTTCAGTGGCTTGCAAAATCACACCTAGTGCGTGTGCGTGAGTGCCCAAAATCCAGAGAGGAGAATGATGGAGAGAAGGGATTGCAAATGGCTTTCTTCCTGGGGGGGGGGGGTGATTTCTCATTCTCTCTGACAAGTGCACATGCCCTATAGTAGAAACTGAAGGAAAAAACACCCATTCACTAAATAAATGCTGGAAGAGATCACCTGCTTGAAACTCTTCAGGGACTCTGTATTCGTCTAGGTAAAATCCGCATTCTTTAAGAAGGTCCTTGCTAAATTGGTGCTTGAACACCCCTTTGCCTGATGTCCACACACACCCTCCACTATCCAGGCTTCTACCATACTGATTTTAGTCCCTGGAATGTAACGTGCATATTCCATCCCCTCTCCAGGCATTTGCACATGCTTTTCTGCCTGGAATGCTCCCACCTCACCTCCCATCCTTCGTGTTTCAGCTTAGGTCACTTCAGTGAAGTCTCTCCTCATCTTCCAAAGTCGAGGTTTGGCTGCCCTGGGTGGTTCCACAGCCCCAGCACTCCCCAGAGCACCGCCACTTTCTTACCCGTCTGCCAACTTACGGCCCATCGTGCCACCATCCGAGACCACCTTGCCCTCCTTCCTAGGTTCTAAGTTGTAGAGCAACGCTGAGAACCGTGCTCACTCACGCCTAAGGTGTGCTAAATGAATGAAAGGGATGGATGGAAGGGAAGGGATGGATGGAAGGAAGGGATGGATGGATTTTTTAATTCGGGGTTTGAGTGACTAGCTCGGTGGCTAATGGCATCTATGCTTAAAGAACAGGAGGAAGAATTCATTTTGGGGAATGATCATATGCGATTCAGAACTTGTGGAAGTCGAGGTGCCTGTCGTATGACCCAATGGAGATGCCCGCTAGACAGACATCCAGAGCAAGAGCTGAGGGGAGGGTTGAACTAGAGAGTGCTGTTCGAACAGTAATCTAGAAAGTCGTACCCCCAGGAAGCGCAAATAGACCCAGGGGTAGGCAGGGTGGGCCCCGGATGGTGTCCTGGGGAGCACTGAGGAGGCGAGAGAAGGAAACCTGAGAAGAGCCAGAAATGGCAGCAGGGGGACAACTGGAAGAGGACATTATCAAACGAACCCAGGAAGATAACAGTCAGGGTGTCCGGTGGTGGACAAGGAAGTGGATGAGGATAAGACGGTAGCCCTGGGACTTGACGATGAAGCCTCTGTTGGCCTCGGGACAGGGTGGGAGAGTAGAAGCCATATCTCAGAGCTGGGAGCGAGGGCAAGAGGCAGCAGAAGGGCTGCAGGGTGACGACTCCTTGCAGAAGCCAAGCAGTCCATGTACCAAAGATCAAGCACAGGACATCCTTGGGAAGGAGAGGAGTGAGCGAGCAGAGTGAAATGGGAGAGCAAAGAACAACAACTTGCATGTTCTGTTCATAGTCTGGCATGTAAATTTCATTTTATAATCCCTGTCGTTACTTTCTTCTCCCTGGTTATGGTGAAAATACCTTCTCAATAGAATTTAGAATGTACAGCAAAATTAAAAGCAGGAAGAAATGCAGCCATAATTCACACTATCAGGAGACAGCCAGTGTTGACATGCTGGTGTATTTCCCGCGAGTGTGTGTGGGTGTGTGTGTCTGTCCACGTGTCAGCTGTCTGGATGTCCCCAGTCACACAGTCTGATGAGAACACCACGTCCTGTGATATATAAGCAGAAATGGCTCAAACCCATCCCACTTAGGTGGGAAGCCCTGCAGCCCCACCAGTACCTCCTTCCTCCCATACACGCAATTTCTAGGGATTCTTAATTGTGGAAGCAGGAGTAGGGATAGTTTGCTTCCTCTTAATTACCTTTTATTCATAATTCCTGGATTTGCTACTTTATTTTAATCACTTTTTCAAAAAATAAAAAAGTTCATTTCTTGAGACGGAGAAGCAAGTACCCTTGACGGGGCTTCATCACATAGTGATCCACCCCTGCTGTCCAGCCTTCCAGCCAGCCAGGGTCACAGGTGCGCACACACATGAGTCAGATCAACCCCAGACTAACCATGGCCTTCTACGTAACTCCAGCAGGGCGGAGCAGCCCCTAGCAACTGCACCACTGTGGCTGGCTTTTGAAAAATATCACTCTTGGGTTAGGGTTCTTGCACTCCTTGTCTGTTCTGTGTGTTCTAGCACTTAGAAGTGAGCTACTCTTGGGACCAGCAGATGGCATAATGGTTACGTCACTGGACTCCCATGTAGTTGACCCCAGTTCAAGTCCCAGACCCAGCAGCTAAAAAATCACACCGGGGTGTGTGTGCTCTAAAATCCAGGAGGGGAATAGAGGAGAGGGATTGTGGTATGGCCATCCACCCTGGGGGGTGATTTCTCACTTTCTGTCTCTGTCTCCCTCTGGCAAGCATATGCACCCTATAGCAAAAATCTCTTTCTTTAAAAAAAAAAAGTGAGCTACTCTCTCCTATCAGCTTGGTGGGGGAGGCTTCCTGACTCCCAGAGCTCCTGAGCGGGGGCCCTGCTCCCTTGTGTACACCCTCTAGCAGAAGTTTCCTGCCTGTAATGCCCTCCTCCCCGCTGTCCTTCCCACTTGAACTGTGGACTCCCTGCATGCAGGGAGCATGCCCTGTACACTACTTTATCTTTGGTCCATAGCAGGTTGCTCAAGGGAAATGTGTTAAATAGCTACACAGACATGTCCCCACACCCTTAGAATCCATCTTAATGGGTGCAGAGTTTTTCATACACTGGATATTTCTTTGGTGGGCTTGATGGTGTTAAATGCTTCAAACTCTGTGTAAGCATGGTGTTTATCATAGACTACAAAGTCGAAGTCTAGACTGCATCTTGAAATGATGTCCTGTGATTGTGAACTTAGACCAGTTTTAGACACAATCTTGCTGCCTAACAGAGTACCCTAATTTTTTGAAGCAACCACAGGTATGCCCTACTGGCGCTTCCCTAGACACAGTCTTGTTATGTCACCCAGGCTGGCCTTGAACTCACAATCTTCCTGCCCAGTCTTCCACTTCACTGTGATTGTAGGTGCCCACCACAGTGCCTGGCCTTTAGGAAGGACTAGGAATCAAACCTTGGCATCCCATGTGGTCCCAATGAGGAGCACAATATCTTAGAAGCATGCACCACGTACCTGTAGAGTCTCCTGAAATTGAGTGGTCTATGATGACCATTTTATTATGTTCGTAAGTTTTCTGGGTCAGGATATGGCAGGAACAACGGGTATCCGCTCCCCCATAGCAGTGCCCTCAGTACGAATATTTGGAAGCCATAAGTGACCCATCAGCTAGGGTCCAGATCACCTGAAGGTTGATGTGGGCTGTCAGGTGAGATCTCAGTGGAGCCACCGCTAGAACACCTACAGCTGTGGTTTCTCTCCATGGGCTCATTGGGCCTCCTCCAGCACAACAGCTGGGACTCAGGAAGAAGCATCCTGAGAAAGCCTCATGGGAAGTGCATGGCTTTTTCATGAGCTCCCCCCAAAGTCATGGCATCACGTCTGCATGGTAGGTTGGGTGAGGCAGCCCTGAAGTTCTGCCCAGACTCAGGGAAAGTAGATATACATGCCGTCAGGTGTGGGAGAGATGTCAGGGTCTCTGCATAAGAGCAGGTGGTGTCAGAGATACTGCTGTGGCCATCTTTGGGAGATGCAGTCCCCCACAGTCAGTGCCACAGGTCTTTGCTGATCGACCTTGTGAGCCCCTAGAGAGCACATGAACTTATGTCCTCCAGTGAGCAAACGGGAAATTGTTAGATGCTGTGATATGTATGAAGGAAACGTGCTAGGAAGACCAAATTAGGGAGACCTGCATAGATTGGGTAGTCAGGGAAGGTCTCTCCGAGGAGGCAACATGTGAAAGGAACTTGAAGGATGAGAAAGAGTGGGTGCAGAGTGACGAGTGTGTGCAGAGTGAAATGGGAGCATGCCAGACCCAGGGACAGGTGTACAAGCCCTGGACTGGGAGTGAGTGTGAGGTGCAGACAGGTTATGTGGCTGATTCGCCGAGCGTCCTAAACATGAGTTGCTATACCTCCATGTCTTCGCCATAGCACGTTTTTCACTGAGTGCAGAAGTTTGAATAGTCATTAGGTAGGGATTTTTTACACGACTTAAAAATCATTGTATGTGTTTATTGTGCACCTTGTAGAAAATTTGATGTAAGGAGTGAAGGAGGAAATCAAACAGCTAACCAGTTCCAATGTTGCATTGAATAAAGCCTCTCTCCTATCGTTTAAAATGTCATTTCTGTCCTGTACTGAAATCTCATATCAACTTCTGTTTGGCGCGCTCTCCTCAGTTTTAATTGATCTGTCCAGTCGTGTTCTCAGGATCATACTGTTTTAATCCCTGTGGTCCTCCATGTCTTAACTGTACCTTGTTGAAAAATAATCAAAGGGGATCAGCAGATGGTGTAATGGTTATGTTGCTGGACTCCCATGTAGTTGACTGCGGTTCAAGTCCTGGTCCCAGTGACTTGAAACTCATACCAGACATGGGTGCGTGCCCAAGATCTTGAGAGGAGAATGGAGAAGGGATTGCAGTGTGGCCATCCCCCTTGGGGGAGGGGTGATTTCTCCCTTTCTGTCTCTCTCTCATGGTGAGTGCATGTACCCTATGGTTAAAAAAAAAAATCTCTCTTAAAAAAGAAAAAGAAGAAAAATAATGAGGGTCAAAAAAAAAAATCTCTCTAAAAAAAGAAAAAGAAGAATAACAAGGAGGGTGGCCCAGCCAGTAGTGTGGTGATTAAGGCAGCTGGATCCTACATGGCCAACAGCATCATTCAAATCCCAGACCTGGCAACTTAAAAATCGCACCAGGTGTGTGTGTGTGTGTGTGCCCAAAATCCCCAAAAGGAGGCAGAAGTGGAGAAGGCACTGAGGAGTACTTTCTCATTCCCATAGGGAGTACTTTCTCATTCTCTCTGTCTGACAAATGCACATGCCTTTTGGCTAATTAAAAGAAAAGAAAATATGGGCAATTATATAGGAATGTTTAGTGATTTTTTTGCATGACTACTTTATTACATTTCAAAGGACAGTAAACAAAGGACCTCCAAAATCTCATGGAAAATGTTTTTTTTTAAATGAAAAAAGTATGCATGGATTTCAATGTTTTTTGGTCGTCATATAAACTTGTACTTAATTCTGTTTTTCTATGAACTTCTTGGAGTCCCCAATATATAGACTTTTTTTTTTTTCATGGAACTTATTCACATACCATGAAATACACGTTTCCTAGATTCCAGTTTGGGAAACACGAAGTGTGGGCCATCTTGCTTCAGAAAGGATTGCCAGGCGTGGAGTTGACCCTGGAGGAACTTGGGCTCACGTGTTTACTGAGCACCCACCACGTGCCAGGCGTGTGCCGAAAGCGTTCAGTCACGTCATCTCCTTTCATCCTTACCTCAACCTTTTGGGGCAGGTGCCACCATCTCAGTTTTGCTGCGGGTCAGACAGGTTAAAGAAGTAAGTTATAATGAGTGTCTAATACGAACCAAGTGAGGTGTCAAGTGCTAGAGATGGAAAATTACTTCTATCCATACCCTGTCCTCCAGCCCAACGGGACTGCTTGGTATACCCCCAGATAATAAAAATAATAGTTAATATTTATGGAGTTCTGTGTATATGGCAGACTTAGCACAGAACCTGGACGATCTCTTTCACGCTCACGACCAACGTCTGGTTCTCTCCTCCAGGTGCTCGTTAACTCCAGGTTGTGCATGAGCGATCGAGGAAAGGGCACGCACCCTGTGGTTAGGCAGAACATGGTTCTCATGTTATGGTGAGGACAGGAGACTGGCTAACTTGCTTGCTGGCACTGCTCGCCAAGGGGTGAAGGGCAGATCTGGACCCGAGAGAACCCAGGTTCAGAGTACAGAGCCCGCACAGCAGACCGCCCACGATCTTCTGCTTTCCAGCCCTGAGAGTGTGCCATTTCCTTGACCCTCGTATCCATTTATTAATGCGCTGTGCGTCCTTCAAGGCCGCGCTGACATGCCAGCTGCTCACGAAACCTTTACTGATTCCTTCGCTGGATGTAATTTTCTTTTTTTCACCTCCATGCAGCACAGTGCCCTGGATGGCTATTTATTCAATGTAGTGAATTTTTTTTTTTTTTTAGAGAGATTTTCACTGTAGGGCGCGTGCGCTCGCCAGACAGAGAGAGACATAGAGACAGAAAGCGAGAAATCACCCCCCAGGGGGGATGGTCACGCCGCAATCCCTTCTCCTCCATTCTCCTCTCAGGATCTTGGGCACGCACGCACACGCGCCCGGCGTGAGTTTTAAGCCACCGGGTCCGGGACACGAACCGCGGTCGACTACGTGTGAGTCCAGCGACATAGCCATTACTCTAACTGCTGGTTCCCTAGTGAATTATTTTTTTTAAGATGCCAGAAGGTATGTGTGTATGTGAATGAGAGAGAGAGAGAGAGAGAGAGAGAGAATACCCCCTAACAGGGCCTGGTCATGCTGCAACCCTTTTACCTCCGACTCTCCATGCCATAAGAATGTTGTTTTTCGGGACCAGCAGTTGGCGTAATGGCTATGTCGCTGGACTCCCACGTAGTCGACCACGGTTCGCGTCCCGGACCCGGTGGCTTAAAACTCACGCCGGGCACGTGTACGTGCGTGCCCAAGATCCCGAGAGGAGAATGGAGGAGAAGGGATTGCAGCGTGACCATCCCCCCTGGGGGGTGATTTCTCGCTTTCTGTCTCTCTGTCTCTCTCTGTCTGGTGAGCACATGAGCCCTATAGCAAAAACCTCTCAAAAAAAAAATGTTGTTTTTCAAGCCACTGTGACCAAGACTCAAACTCTGGTCAGCTGTGTAGAATTTTGCTTCCTCTGCAGTGCTTAACTGCTGTATGAGGCCAACCCTGAATTGATTCTTAAGGAGTCAAGCTCAAGACCTTACATGGAAAAGAGTTGGGCAGAGTTGAAGCCCACCATTCTGCAGCAAAAATGTGTGCCTCTTGAAGTGAGAACGGGTTTGAACATTGGCTCCATCACTTATTAGCTCTGGAACTCAACCTCCTCACTTGAGAATTGTCACTGGGTGAAGCCAGTACCAGGCCCAAGTTCCAAGTGTTGGTGGAAGGAAAGTTAGCTTCATTCAGGAAGCCCTCAACCTGGGAAGATGAGAACTAATGTCCAAAGACCATCTCCCAAGTCCTGATCTAACCAGAAAGATTTGAAAACGGGACGTAAGGCGGCACTGCAGGCTGCTTTGCCCTGCACATCTGCTCTTCATTTCCTTGACTAGTCCACAGAAGGCACTTGTTAATGTCAGGGTTGTTATTTTCAGCTGTGACAGTGGGGCAGATGTTTCATCTTCCCTAAGCACACCTGGTTCTTGGGCTGTAGTCTCAACGCCTGGTCTCTGCAAATCTCATTAAAGCCATGGCTTGTTCTTACAAGTTAAACGTTAAGCAAGGTCTGTGATTTCAAAGGAATCTTGGGCTGGCCCATAGCCTATGGTTAGGGAAAGTGGGATTCTTCATGGCAGACCCGGGTAGCTTAAAAAACATGTCGGGTACATGTGTGTATCCACATCATGACAGGTTGGAGAAATGGAGATGGGATTGCAGTGTAACTCTACCCATTGGGCAGTGTTTTTTCTCTCTCTTTCTCTCTGTCTCTGGTGAGTTCATGGGCCCTCTGGCAGTTAAACGTCAATAAAAGGAATCTATTGATCTAGGTTTAATATGGAATTACTTGGTTCCTCCTATATTCCCACTACACTGTGATCTTGATACAAGATAAACACAATACATGTATGAAGAGTCCCCGCCAATGTGCTGGAGATACACCGCCTCCTGCCCACATTTACTCAGCAAGTAATTATGAACCTCCTATGAAGCTTGAGGCACAGTACTAAACTCAGGCTTAAATCACTTGTTTCTGTGGAATAGCAGTAGTTCAGGGTTCAGTCTGCTTGCACCCCAAGAGCACCAAAATGCAGAGATCATACAAACTTGTGAAACTGAATACAGTGTCCACCTGTGTTTTCACGAGGACTCCAACTGCATCTGTACTGGGGTGACACCATCCCCCATTACTGTGTTGATCATTGACCTTGACTGCCAAAGGCTAATCCTTAGTTTACAAAAGGATATTAACTTCATAAGCCGTGTGTACCTTTGTCAGAGTTCCACGTGAGGTGGGCGTTGGGATAGCTCCACCAAGCTCTATGGTTTCCCTGCAGTCGTTATGGGGTCAAGACTTGGCCATCGAGGCCAGGCCTGATGACTCAGTAACAGGATCATCAATCTAGGGGTGTGAAGAGAGAGCGGAGGCTCTCCCCACACGTACTTTTAGGGTAACACTATGAATTTTTTGTACCTCAGGAGTTCTGCAATAAGAGGGCTTTTCTCTATTTCAATATTTCGGATATCTAATTCTACCGTGCTGTGTGTGACTCTTACAGGATTTAGGCACTGCAGTAAATCTTCAAAATCAGGGTCAGCGTGAGTTTAATGGGGGAAGTTAGTGTTTTCTTTAGGATTAAAACAAACAGAATGGATTATTGCATAATCAGTTACACTGCCCCCCTGATTAAAAACACAAATGCCGTTTAGCTCAAAATTACCCTTTAGTTTGCTGTTCTATGTTACATCATAGTAGGAAATGAGTTGGAGCTCCTGACCACAGGCAGATATCCTGGCCTGTGAAGGAAAAATCTTCTCATCCTATATTTCCCGTGGATGAAAGTTTAGGAAAAACAATTACTAACCTCCAAATCTGAATCATATTTCCTACCATCATTAAAGGTTAAGAGACAACGTGGCACAGTACAGAATGGTTGAGATTTTGGAATCCGATATTTGATTTAGGTACTGGCTTCTCTGCTTAACCAGCTGTGCGAATGTTGGTTAAGTTAGCCTAAAAAAATCAAAACAAAACATTTAAAAATGTGGCTAATCATAGCTACCCTACGGGGTTGTTTTTATGTTTTCAGATAGTATATGTAAAATTTCATAGTAAGCCTCCCATATAGGCTAACTGATAATATTCGGAGCAGGTAACGTAATACAGAACTGAAGGCTGACTACATAGGTTTCAGAATCGGAGGGCTCTCTTCATCTTGGAAAGAGGGAGACGCTAAGGCAGTGGTTCTCAACTTCTGCTGCACACTCGGATCTTCTGGGATGCTTTTTAAAAAAGCCACTGTCCTGATCTCACCTCTAAAGAATCTGATTTGAACTGACCTGGTGTGAGGCCGGGTGTCTTCATCCTTTTAGATGCAGATGGGGCACACAGCCAGGCCGAGTGGCACAGCTCTGGGGCTCAGGACTTCAGCTCAGGCTGTCCAGCTAGCCTTTGTTCTCGAAGCCTCACAGGAGTTTATCCTGCAGTTTGATGAAGGTCTGGGGTCTGACCCTCAAGCTGCCTAAATCAAGAAGCCATCTTGTAACAGCGGCCCTGGAGGTGAGTGGTCTCAGAGAGACCAACACGCTGAGAGACAATGTCATCTTGTTAATTTATAATGGAAAATCTTAGCTGTCAGAAAGACCAAGCGTCTGCACTGGTCAGGACAGCACGTTCTCCTGTAAGGGAGCTCCAAAGACAGCTGAGCGATCAGAGTGAGAACAGGGGAAGTGACTGTGTGGCTTGCATTTGCCTGGCATCTGGTTTGACAGCCCATAAAGGAGGCATGCCCCTCAGACAGGCGGGATGTCGCCACTCAGCTACAGAGAGAGACAGAGAGAGACAGATAGGCACACCCAAAGGGACCTCATGCCACCGTCCGCCCCCAGCCCCAGCCAGCGTATCACAGGCACTCACAGGGAGAGCATGAGGCACAAACTGGGGACGGCCCGTGTGGGCCCAGCCTCTCAGAGCATCACATTACCGCTGTGCCACCAGCTGGGACCTCATGCAGGCAATTTCCTTGGCCAGGAGGGACGGAGGGAAATTTCCTGCCTAGGTTCTGTTTGGATCCTTGTCACATTGAGCTTTTCCTATTCTTTTTCTCTGCCGCTTTCCATCAGGATGACTGCAAGCTTGTGTCAGGGACGGTCACGGCACAGAAGTTCTACTTGCCGGCCTCTCCTGGGCTGACTCACTGGCACAGAATGACTGCAGGTGCCCCGCGCACAGAGGCTGCGGGAGCCCTCCTGCTCTCCTCACTTGTGGATTGAGCGGTGTTCGTTCCTAAACCAGTTTGTGCCTGTCATAGGTATGATTGTAATTAAGTAATTTAATGACACACCATATAAACCAACTAAATGTTATGTAAACAAATATAATGAGTGCTAGGAGGAAGTTCTTTCTTCAAAACAAAGTTGGGTAATTTAGAAATGTCCAAGAATGCCCGAGGGGAGGACCAAAGGGGAGAGTGCTCCCAGAAATTGAAGTGGGAGGTAAATCTCCACGTGGGTCGTGGACAGGAGAGACCCAAAGGTGCTCTGGATGCTCCGTGCATCCCTGCAGGTGGAAGCCAGGCCACAGGGTTGAAGAACATGCCGGAGAAGGGAGAGAGAGACCTGAGTCCTAACTCTGAGTAGCTTGAACAGAAGCAGGAGGGAGGAAGTGTGGAGTGAGGAGGACCTCGTGGAGGGAGAGATGCCATGCTAGTGCTGGCTAGTGGGAAGGGGAGGTGCCAGCATCCCTGAGCCAGTGGCATGGAGGGCACTTCCACTGCCACATAGCCCTTGAGGGAGACACCGCCTCGGAGTCTCCCACACAAAGGGGGAGCTTCCTGTTAAGTGGAGAGAAGGTGGCTTTAACTTCTTCAAGACAGCAAGGCAGAACCTGATTTCTTGCACCCCAGAAGCTCTTTTCATACTTGGGAAATCCTGGGAACCACTTCCTCATTGTCGTCTGCTCTCGTGTGTTTTCTTTTCCTGCTAGTGAGGGGGGCACCTGCTTTCCGTTTGTCATCACGGCAGCCGTGGTGGGGAGGGCCTTGGTGGGGAGGGCCAGGCGCTCCGGGCAGTCACACAGTGAGGCCTGCAGAGCGTCAAGGCCAGGCGGCCAGCTGCCAGGACTGCTCCTGCCCATTTTTGGCAGTTGCTATTGGGGAATGCTTTGGCTGAGTTCCAAGCTGGAGAAAAATGAGCACAAGGCTTCCATTTCCCAGGCTTTAGGTAGACTCTCTGCTGAGTACAAGCTTTTGGAAAGTGTCTGTTCATGGTAGTCTATTTTATGTACAGGTGTCGGCAATCTGTCAGCAGAAAAAGTGGTCCCTGGAATACTTGGGACCCTGTGGGGACCCGAGTGTGAAGCGGAAATGCCCCCAGCTCCAGGTCACTCTGGGGCCCAGGTACCCCCGGCTACTGAATGGATGAAACGTGATTCCATGGGCCTGGCTTGAATGTTCTGCTGCCTTCGCCTCCATCCTTTGATACTGTGGGAACGGACATGCCAAAGGATTAAGGCACCTAAATCTTTGAATTCTGCCTCAACATAGCCCTCCTTACCCCTTGATGTCCCCAAGACAGAGAGGTCAAGGCAAGTGTCTGCTTTATGTTGCACTGAAGCCCAAGGTGGGTCCTAGTAAACAGGGTGCACACAGAGGAAGCCTCTTTACTGGGCCAGAGGCAGGTCCAGGGCCCAGAACGCAAACACACCAAGTGGCCCTCTGACAAGCCTACCTAGGAAGGGCCTGCCTGTTGGGGACAGCTAGAGCCCAGAGCCTTCACCCCAGAACCTGAAACATGGTGGGTCTGGCTACCTGGAGTGGGGATGACTCCCATCCCAGAGGAGACCCCTGGAAGAACCCCTTTCTTCCCACCAGGTAGAAAAGAGCAAGCAAAGAGAAGAGGGTGAAGCTTCTCTGGGCAGGGTGGAATCCACCCAAGGGGCACTTCATCCAGCCTTTCTTAAATTTTTAAAAGTACAGGTCTTATTTTATTAATTTATTTAGTTGATTAGAGAGCGAGCAAGAAAGACACCTTCAACAGAGTCTTATGCCATGCTCCTCCCTGCCACATTCCCAGGTTGTATACAGGTTGACTCAGGAACCAAACCCGGATTGTCCATATGGCTTCAGCAATAATGGGCATGTTACCAACACACCTCTGTGGCTGGACCAAAAGCATTGTGTCTACAGCATTGTTTTTACTGGTAAATACAACCCACATATACGACCTTGCAGAGAAGTGCGTATACAGTTTAATGAGGAACTGTGAAGTGAATACCTGGGGGATACCACTCTGGTCAAGAAGATCAGAACTTAGGTCCTGGAAGCCTTCAGTGTGTTGGTCACCCTCCAGCCCTCAGAGTAACTATCTCCTGAATTTGTGATGCCTGCTTTTCTCTCTCTCTTTTTTTAATGATGTGACCACTTAGGTTTTTATTTTGGGGGGGGGGGTTTAGACGTTTTTGCTATAGGACATGTGTGCTCATCAGAAAGACAGAGACAGAGAGACAGAAAGTGAGAAATCACCCCTCAGGGGGGATGGTCACGCCGCAATCCCTTCTCCTCCATTCTCCTCTCGGGATCTTGGACATGCACACATATGTACCTGGTGTGAGTTTATGCCACCAGAGTCTGGGACTTGAACCACGGTCGACAACATGGGAGTCCAGTGACATAGCCATTATGCCAACTGCTGGTCCCACCACTTAGGTATTAATATGAATCCTAAACAATATTCTTTAGTTTTGATTGTTTTAAAACTAGATAGGGGGCCTGCCAGTGGCCTAATAGTTAAGGATGCCAAATCCCACATTGCCAATGGCAGTTTAAATCCCAGGCCCAGTGGCTTGAAAGCACACTGGGGACACGAGCACATGTGTTCAAGATCCCGGCAAAATAGAGAAATGGAGAAGGGCCTGCGATGTGACCATATCCCAGTGGGGTCTCTCTGTCTCTCTCTGCTGAGTGCACATGCCTTTTGGCAATTACAAAAATGCTGGACAGGAATGGAATCAGATAGTATGCATTGTATTTTGCTTTTTGCCCTCAACATTTCTTTTTATAAGTTTCAAGTTTTGTTTATTTCTCGAGAAAGAAAGAGACAGACCCTTGATGGGGGTTTGTCATGCTGTGATCCTCCCCCGAGTCTCCCAGTTAGTCAGGATCACAGACACAACCATGGGTGCACCCGGCATGTTCAGGTTGACCCAGGATTCGAACCCAAGACCTTTCCATATGACTCCAATATCACACCGTGATGCCCTACTGCCTTTACCATCATGATCAGCTCATCGATATTGCTTTCCCCTCCTCCCATTTTTAGTATATTTATTTCTTCCATGAGAGAGGGAGACAGAGCATGTGAAGGGGACAGAGTGGCAATTTCTCCTAAGGTCTTCTTCATGCCTCGATCTACCGCCAGGCCCAGCCAGCTGGGATAATAGACACATGCACCCAGAGTGCACAGGGGGACCTTGGGGCGTGAACCTGAGGCCTTGCCATGTGACCAGCATTGCAGAGTGCTGTGTTACGACGGCTCCACCAGGGCTGGCCTCGTGTTGCTTTTTTTTTTTTTTCAAGTTTATTCGCCGCTTTTGAAAGAGAGAGAGAAACAGAGAGATGGCATCACCAGCAGGGCCCTCATGCAGTGATACACCCCCAGACTCAGTCAACCCAGACTCCAGGAACATGTACACTGGCATGGAGAGGCAGACCCAGGACGTGAACTGGGGACCTTTCTGTGTGGGTCAAGCTGTATCACTGCCGTGCCTCCATCTGGCCTCAACATTGCTATTTGAGATTTACCCCTGGTGTGTGTAGCTTGAGTTTGCTGGTGAATATACCACGGCTCTGCACGTGGCCCCGGTGGGTGGGAGACGGGCTGTGGTGTAGGGCTGTTGGCAGTGGACGGCGCTGTGACGGTTATTTCTGGGCGTGAGTCACGGTGCATACATGCTCGAGTTTCCCTGCCGTCTGTACCTGGAATGGGCAGTTCTGGGTTTTTATATTAGTAATTTTAAAGATAATGCCAGCCTATGTTCCAAAGGGGCTGGGCTGTGCAAACCTCTGTTCGTGCTCATTTTCTGTCTGTTCGTTACTGGGAGAAGCGCGTCCGGCCTCCCACGACGGTGATGGGTTTGTCTATTTATTTCAGTTTGGTCACTGTGTTGCTCTCTCTATTAAGAAGTTGCTTTATCTTTTTGATGAGTTGAGCAATTTCATAAACCATTTTGTGAACATTAAAAAAGTATTTGAAATTGTCTATGAGAGCATTATGGGCTGTCAGTCTCACCAAGCAACAGCCCCACGTGGGAAACGGCTCACATGTGACCGCTTTAGCATCGTGAAGTGACTCTCTCTCTGCTAGTGCTGTTTGCTTTCAGGTTTATGTTTTGTCTAACCTGGTTGCTTTCAGGATCTTGGGAAAAAGAGACCAAAAAAGAGAGAAGTTGTTAAGAGCGAGCCATAGAGGGTGGGCGAGAGTGGACACTGAGGGTCCAGCCCCTCTTTCTTCTCTCTAACATCTTTAATCCCTCTGGGCTCAGGGAAGCCAAGGGTGTTTTCAGTTCTCTTCCTCTTGGGGACTAGAATGAGTCAGGGGAGGTGAAGCAGGGGCGCTGAGGACAGCCATACCTGCTCAGTCCCAGGGGTAAAGTGACAGAGGCCCGGCAGTTCACACACGACCCCTCTGCGTGCTCAGCCACCACTGGTGCCTTCTCTCTGGATCTCTGTCCTGCATGTGGGTTTCTGGGTGGGAGCGGGCAGGAGAGCGTGCTCCCGTGCTGTGTGAGGGTGCTGTACTTCCTCCCTGCTCAGGGCAGAAGGCACGGATCTGTCACCTTTGTCATTCTTTTATTTATGTGCATATTATTCCCTCAGTCAGCCCACGTTTATTGAGCACTGCTACATGCAGGCACTCGGCCCATTCAGGTGCTTTCCTTTGAGTATCCTGGTCACTCTTTATAGGCAGTAGATGACACCCGTCCTGGAAAGGCCAGGGATGCTCTCTGGGGTCCTGCAGTGGCCAGAAAGGCTTCGGTGAGCAAGAAGGGAAGGCCAGAAGGTGGGGCTTCTCATGCCCTTGGACTCGTCTCTTCGCAAGTTGGTAACTTCTGATGTGGGTGGACATTTCTTGCTAGATGGTGACTCTCTGCTCTAGAGGACAGAGAAGGCTGTTGACAGGGAAATGCCCCTCTGAGGCCAGCTTGGGATCTCAGTTTGAGGAGTGACGGGAAGTGAAGAGCATCCTGCCAAATATCCTAATATTTTATCTCTGAACTTAACAAGCTCTTGACTAGGTTTCACTTTGGCAGACAATTCAAGGATACACCCACTGTCAATAGCCAGAAGCCTCTAGGAGCCCATGGGTTTAACGCCACCAGCTAGACCAGAGTAGGTAGGGTGTTTACTGAGCACTAATACAACAATATAACTAACACAACTTAATTGCCCAAATAGGATGCTTTTGAGAGTAAATTAGAACAAGGGACCTTTAAAAGTGAATGGAAAATGCTCACTATGGAAAAACTACATATGGATTTCAAAACTGTTTTGCACCAAAATAAGTTTGAACTTTAATTCTGTTTTTCCATGAATGTTTGCAAGTTTCCTCCTATGTATTCTGGAAGAACGGCTGTAAACCAAGACTGTCATGGCCCAGCAGGGACATTCGCTTACCCTTCCTAGTATGGAGGTTTTCAGAAACAATCCATCGTAAAAAAAATGACCCAGAATTCCTACAAAGACAAGGCTCCCCTCTTCCCACTTCCCATGCGCATAGAGCAAGAGAACAACCCCTAGTGCTACTGGGTTAGGGCCACTTCATGCAGCCACTCTGGACCTCTGGGCAGAGAAGGGCATGGAGAAGATGTGTGTGATGCTCCCGTGGGGAAACAGAACAGGGAACCTCAGAGAGTCTTTGCAGATGCTGCAGGAGGGAGGCAGTATGGTATGGGGGTGGTGTCAGCACACAGGCCTTTGCTCCCCGCTGACATTTCCTCGAAGGCCGAGACCTGCTTGGGCTTTGTAGATGTTTTGCTGAAACATGCCTTAGGGGCAGTTCCTAGCATAGGGATTCAGTTTCTAAGTCTGCTGTCTCTCGTTTCCATGCTGTGGTATAGTTATTGAGAGTATTTTTAGAAGAGGATCTATGAAAGAGTAGAAGGTGTTTTGGGCAATGGAATGATTCACTGGCCTGGTTTGTGCTTGGGTATCTCAGGGGCTGCATATGAAGTGGTGACAGATGCATTCCAGGACATGTGTGGATGTCCCTTGGGGGATGCACTGCCCATTACCATGAAGTGGCAGGAACCTAGAGCCCTTCAACTGAGATACAGGCTCTTAGGTAGACCAGAGTGGCAGGCAAGGAAGCTGGGTTTAATTGCAGGGCCGAGATGGAGCTAGCACTGCCAACGGTCCCCCAGTCTCCATCTGCATTCGTGTGTCAGAGCGAACACCGAAGCAAACGCAGGATTATGACTCACCCTCTGCTAATCCCTGCCATGTGTTGCCTTAAAGCCCTACCATAGAGATGCCACGTGTGTTTGGGCACTTAACAAGGAACGCCTTCCAGAATCGCTCAGCTTCCATGGAACAGAAGAACGTCTTGTCTTCTTAGCCCCAGCCGGGAGCCAGCATTCTGCTTCCCTGGAAGATGGGAGGTGGCTGTGGAAAGGTTGGGCTCTGGCTGAACCGACAGGCCAAGGCGTTGTTTTCATGTGCAATGATTTCATGTGCCTTTGTTGTTGCTGTTGTTCTAAAAAATAAAAATGAAATCCCAGAAAGGCTAAAGTATAGAGGTTATATCTTACAAGGAACGACAGATGAAGCAATCATAGTGCTAATGATAATCATCTCAGTGATCCTCTCAATAGCCCTCTGAAGTTGGAACCATCATCCCCATATTTCACACGGGGACACAGCAGTGTAGACAGGTTAAGTCGCTAGCCTGATATCCCACTGCTGGGAAGTGGACCAGGTTAGAGACCTCCATGGTTCATCCAGGACACAGAACAGTGACAACTGGTCAGACAAGATGTCCTTGGTTCTTACTACCGAATCCCACAACTTGCCCTTCCTTGTATTCTGAAGCCCTATTTTATATGTATTCACATTGAGGATTATTATGTCTTCTTGATTAATTAAGCTTTTTGTCATTATATATCATTCTTTAACTCTGATAACTTTCTTTGCTTGGAAGTCTACTTTATCTGCTATTATTAAAGACACTTAGGGGATCAGCAGTTAGCGTAATGGCTATGTCGCTGGACTCCCACGTAGTCGACTGCGGTTCGAGTCCCAGACCTGGTGGCTTAAACTCACGCTGGGCGCGTGTGCGTGCGAGTCCAAGATCCCGAGAGGAGAATGGAGGAGAAGGGATTGCGGTGTGGCCATCCCCCCTGGGGGGTGATTTCCGGCTTTCTATCTCTCTGTCTCTCTCTGTCTGTCTGGCGAGCACACGCGCCCTATAGCAAAAACCTCTCCAAAAAAAAGAAAAAGGAAAAAAAAAAAGATACTTAGCTTCCTTTCATTTGCGTCAGTGTGACATATCTCTTTCTTTGATTTTTATCTATATTATTATATTTTTAAATGACAGTGTATGGTTGGATCATATATATACATATGTATATATACATTTTTTAAAAAAAGAGTTTTTGCCATAGGATGTTGTGCTTGCGGAAGAGACAGAGAGAGAGAGAGAGAGAGAAAGTGAGAAATCACCCCCACGGGGGATGGCCACACTGCAATCCCCTCTCCTCTATTCTCCCCCTGGGATTTTGGGCATGCATGCACACAGGCCCGGCATGTTTCAAGCCACTGGGTCTGGGACTTGAAATGCCATCAGCTGTGTGGGAGTCCAGTGCATTAACCACTATGTCACCTGCTGGCCCTGGTTGGCTCCTAGTTTTAAACATCACTCTTCCAAGCTCCATCTTTCGTTTGGTGTGTTTAGACCATTTATGGAAGTCCTTTCTTATCTGCTGTTTCGCTTGCCGTGGTTTCAGTTATCTGTAGTCAACCATGTCAAAAATATTAAACGGGTAAACTCACATGTATGAGAGCTCCCTATTACATTTTAGAAGCCTTCAATTATACTGGAGATGAGCAAATTGTTAACATTGTTCGTTTCATTGTAGCTTTTCTGTGTACCAAATTTGCTACCAAAAAAAGCAAATTCTACTTCACAGCACCAAAAACTCCATGCCTTCCAAGTAGATGGCTGGCAAGTTCTTCGCCCTCAAGGCCTCTCGGAACTTTTTCTATATTCTCATAGCATTTCATATTTCTATGTTTTTATTTGAGAGCTTATCAAGCTCCTTGATTGAACTAAAACATTATTTAAAAATATTAAATGGAAAGTTCCAGAAATAAAGTTTGTAAGTTTTAAACCGCACATGAGTCTGGGTAGTGTGAGGAAATCTTGCCCTTTTCCCCTTTCCCCTGCCTAGTACATGAGTCATCCTTTGTCCAGTGTATCCTTGAGGTACACGCCACCCGCCCAACCATCCCTGGAGAGCCATCTCGGTTTTATTGGCATGACTGTCACAGGATCACTGTGCTTACACTCACATAAAGGTCCCAAAGCGTAAGAGACATAACTGTGTCTGCCCGTGAGGCTGGCAGCTAGGCTATGACAAAAGAAACTATAAAAGGCTTTTGTTGAGAGAAAAAGTGAAAGTTTTTGACTTAAAAAGAAAGTAAAAACAGGACACCCACATGACTGACCATAGTTCAAGTCCCAGACCCGGCAGCTTGAAAATCACACTGAGTGTGTGTGTGTGACCAAAATGCCAGGAGGAGAATGGAGGCAAAGGGATCATGATGAGACCATCCCCCATGGAGGCTTGATTTCTCACTTTCCCTTTTACTGTCTCTCTCTCTTTCTCTACAGCAAGTTCATGTGCACTAAGGCAAAATCCTAAAAAAAAAAAAAAAAAAAAGAAAAGAAAAGAAAAGAAAAAAGAAAAAAAGAAAAAATTCACACGCTGAGGTTGCTAATGTGTACAGTAAAAACAAATCTCCTATTTATGAAATTGTGGAAAAGCAAAAAGAAATTTGTGCCAATTTTGCTGGCAGAAGTTGCAGTGGCAGTGTCTGATGAGAGTTTCTGGAAAAGGAATAAAATTAGTGGGTGGAAGACAGGAACAGTGATGTGCTCTGACTGACAGCAGTTGGACTTGGTAGTATCTACAGTTTCAAGCACCCACTAGGGGCCTGGACAAATCCCCTGCAGATAAGGGAGTGAGAGAACTATTGTATATTTAATGCAATTAACAGCATTTTAAGATCCAGGCCTTGGTTACTTTAAATTTATTATTGTAAGGTATCTCCTTGTATAGTTTTTGTCTGTTGCTCTAAGCATACAATGTAAATACTTAAATCTACTTAAAATTAGTATTTTACACTGAAGCAGAATGTAGAAACCTTACCACCATATTTAGTTTGTTTGTTTGTTTGTTTGTTTGTTTAGATTTTTTGCGCTTACCAGAGACAGAGAAAGGCAGAGAGAGAGAGAAAATGAGAACTTGCTCTTGCGATGTTGGGGGGGGGGATGGCCACACCACAAATCCTTTCTCCTCTATTTTCCTCTTAGGATTTTGGGCACATATACGCACATGCCCAGCATGAGTTTCAAGCTGCCAGATCTGGGACTTGAACTACAGTTAGCCATGTGAGTGTCCAGTGCCTTAACCACTATACCACATGCTGGCCCCACCATATCAGTATCTTTAGTCCACACCTTATTATTCTTGTCTTACATATTACATCTATAGATACTGAAAACCCCATCAGACAATGTTACGATTTCGGCTTTCAACTGTCAAGCATGGTTTAAGTAATTCAATTTGAAAAGAATAGCCTATTATATTTATTTTCCCCAGAGGTAAATAAGCTAACCAGAGAGACAGGGGTGAAGGGAGAGGGAGAAAGCACCCCCCAGTGGAGGCATGGTCACACTTCAACCCCTTCTCCTTCACTTCTCTGCCTGGTTGGGGGTATGCACTCACATGTGCCTAACATGTCTTTCAAGCCACAGGAGCTGAGATTTGAAGTGTGGGTGGCCATGTGGAATCTGGTTTCCTTAACTACTAGCTTACAGGGCTGGCCAGTACCAGATGTCCTCCGTTTCTGTAGCTCCTCCTTCATTCCTGGTGTCCCAGATTTCCTCCTGGTGTCTTATCTCTTCTGCCTGACCAACTCTTTTCAGCAATGCTTTCATAGCATGCTTGCTGGCAATACATCCTCTTAAATTTTTTTTTTTTTTTGGTCTGCAAATGTCATTTTGCCTACTTACTGAAGGATATTTTCATACATAAAGCATTCTAGGTTGAGACTTTTTATCTTTTCATTTTGAAAATGTTACCTGACCCTTCTTACTCCCGTGTGCTTGGATCCCGAGTATCTGAATAGTTTCCCTTTAGGAAACATGTTGGCCTAGTGTGGGGTGAGCCAGCACAGCCTCATTGTTACTGGCTGCTCTTAATCCCCATACATCTTTAATCTGACATGGGGCCTGAAATCCCCAAAGCACTACTTCGGTCAAGCCTTCTGCGAGTTGGTCCCAATCCCCGTGTGTTCAGTAAACTACCTTAAGGCCAGAAAGGCGTGAACACAGATCCTCCTCCAGACCCTGCAGACGACTTCCACCTCATCTGCACCTAGGGGCCTAGAGTCCCTTCACTGCAGCCACCCTGTCATTATGTCTCTCTCCACCCTTCCCTGCTCTGTCACTGATACGTGAAGGATAAGATTACTGAGAAGAGAGTAAGTCTGCATGCCTCTTTTCTATAGTTAGAAATTATCTGGCAGGTTAACAGTCAGCCCTAGGCCTTGGCTTCTGTCTGAAATTTATAAAGTAACCAACCCCATCCCCCTAGGCTGACATAAAACAACAACCTGTTTTAGCTTTTGAGGGTGAATTGAGACCAGTCTGCAGGGGCCTGGACAAATAGGGCAGAACAAATGTTGAAGGCATGTCCCAGCCTGAGGGCTGCTGGGGGGACAGCGGGAGAGGGTTTTGACAGACGCTTATAAAACAGAAAAGAGCAGGGAAACAGGTTGTGAGAGTTCATAGGCCAATTAAGTGGAGCATTTCATCTCATGGCTGTGTGTCTTTCCCAGGGACGGAGAACTGGTTTTTCCTCCTGGGGTCATGTGCTTCGCCCTGGACATGATGCAGAGGGTGTGAAGGGACTGAGAGGAGGTAGCGGTGCGTACCTTCAGGATGGTCACCCACAGGCATAACCATGGATTGGGGAACATCAACCTCGTGTGTTTCATGGAGGAGCACTGGCTCCAACAATCATTTGTTTCCCAAATACAGTGTGTGGAGGGTACCCTCCTCCCCCTAAAGCATTTATTACACATCATTAAGTATAAAGCTTGCCCACGGGCAAATTTTCATTTCAAGAATGCTGATCGATATGGGTGCTAATGAGAGTGATGTAATGCCTTGGGGCTGGTGGGGCTGGTGTTAAGCGCAAGTTCTGTTCTATGACAGTAGCTCTAGGTTGAAAAGTGAAAATACCCACAGTCCAAATCTCCATTGTTTTCTGGGATTTTTACCTGAGGTGTTTTTGTTTTGTTTTATTTTTCAGGTTTTGGTTATAGAGTATGTGCACTTGCTGGAAAGAGAGAGACAGTGAGACAGAAAGTGAGAAGTCACTGCCTCCCACTCTCTGAGGGGATGGCCACACAGCAATCCCTTCTCTTCCATTCTCCTCTTTGGGATTTTGGGCATGCACACACATGTGCCCGGCATGAGTTTCAAGCCTCTGGGTCTGGGACTTGAACCATGGTCAACCACGTGAGAGTCCAGTGAAATAACCATTATGCCGTTTGCTGGTCCCAATCTTTTCTCACTCTTAATTTCCTTAGCCAGAATCTTTCCATGGCTAAGGAAATCTGAACCTAAAGAATTCTGCCAAGCCCTCACTCCTCACTAGTCTTGGGCAGAGTTGAACATTAAACCCCAGTGTTTCTGCCCCTAAGCCTGGTGGTTGCCCATGACCCATCCAGGAGCTTTACCACGCCTCCTTGAACTTTTTCATCTTGTTGCTTTTTCCTGCTTTCCAGGAACACTATCAAGGGGAGAATCTCATTTGCTTAGATGGTCACTGTGCTGGAGCCCTGGAACACCTGTCAAATGCCCCTATACTTTAAGGACCTCTTTCACGCCTTTGTTTCCTCCTCCTCCTCTTGTCTGTGCATGATTGTCATGGCTGAGACCGCACTGCTGCTTGGCAGAGTCTGCGAGCTGTTCAGCTTCGCACTCCAGGGCTGAGTCCCTGCTGGGACCTGTACGTGCTTAGTGAGGACAGACCTCCCTTCCTGCTCAGCTCTCACTGCTCCTGCTAGGCTTTTCCTCACCTCCCAGATCCTGGCTGGCCCCCGTAGCCACCCACCTGGCCTTTTCCAATGCCCTGCACTCTCTTCAGCTCTGTCTTTGAAGTTCCCTCTTCCTCCATGAGGGAAGCCTCTCCTGACCACCCTTCTGCACCTCTGAGTGGCAGGTGTTTTGAGCTCCAGCACCCCCTGCAGTCTGTGCTCAGGCAATAGCAGGTTTCTCCCAAGCCTTGACTATGACCCTGAGACATTTAGAGAGTAGGCCCAGTGCTAGGCAAGGGTAGTTAAAAAACAGTTCTCTTGGGGAGCTCCTATGCTACTAGACTAGACTTGGTTAGAGCTTGGGTCTTTTGTTGCCAATACAGACAGTAAGATAAGGACGGGGAGTGTCCATTGGCTCCAGCAATATGGAGTGGCTGGTGACAAGGGCAGGTGCAGAGTGTGAGGACCCAACTTCAGGGGACCGGGGGAATGGTAGGTGAGGGGTAAAGATGGGTGCAGCTACTGACAAGCTTGGCACTGAGGTGGGAGAAGCTAGAGGGAGAGAAAGCAAGAGCAATAATATATTAAAAACTGTTGTTGCTTCTGTTGTTGTTCATAATGGAAGATTTGACATTTTTTTTTAAGAGAGAGATTTTTGATATAGAGCACAGGAAACAAGAAATCACCCCCTGGGGGGATGGCCATGCCGCAATCCCTTCTCCTCCATTCTCTTCTTGGCGTTTTGGGCACACACACACATGTACCCGGTGTGCATTTTAAGCTGCCGGGTCCAGAATTTGAACTGTGATAGACTACGTGAGAGTCTAGCGATGTAACCATTACACCATCTGCTGGTCCCAAGATTTGACTATTTAAAAGGTGGCAACGAAAAGATAAGACAGGAGAGACTAAAGTGTAGAAGGGAGTAGTTGATGAAATGGAGATGCCATATTAGTTTCCAGTGGCTGCTGTAACAAATGATCCCAAACAATGAAATTTATTCTCACACAATTCAGCCGGTCAGAAATCTGATATCCGGTGTCGGCAGAGCCTCACTCTCTTTGAAGGTGCCAGAGGAGAATCTGTTCCTTGCCTCTTTCTGCTTTTGGTGGCTCCTGGTATTTATTAGCTGGTAGCCACATCTTTCCAATCTCTTCCTCCCCGGTCACATCATCTTCTCTTCTTCTGTGTTCAACCTCCTTCTACTTCTATCTTATACGGACATGTGTGATGAAATTAGGGCCCGCCAGAAAATCCAGGGTCATCCCCCCATCTCAAGGCCCTTCACTTAATCACACCTACAAAGACATTGCCCCCATAAGATAACATTGACAGTTTCTAGCAATTAGGACGGGATATCTTTGGGGGCTATTATTCAGTCTACTACAGTTCATGAAGAATGGGAAGGGAGAGATGGGATCCTAAGTGTGGGTGGAAGCATGGAGTTGGGCAGTAAGAAGCTCACTTTACCACCTTGGGAAGAGGAAGAGGCAGGTCAGCTCCATGGCCTCGTGGTTAAGGCAACCAAATCCCACACGGCTGACCATGTGGTTCAAGTCCCAGATCTGGTGGCTCGAGAAACAAGTCAGGTGCATGTGCACGTGTGCCCAAAAATCCCCAAAGAGAGTGAGATGGAAGAGAAGGAATTGTGGTGTGACCATCCCCCCTGGGGTGGGTGCTTTTACCTCTCCCTCTTTCTCTATTTCTCCTTGGAGAATATATACCCTCTAGAAAAAGGAAAAGAAAGACAGAAAGAAAGAAAGACAGAAAGAAAGAAAGAAAGAAAGAAAGAAAGAAAGAAAGAAAGAAAGAAAGAAAGAAAG
>NW_006201743.1:844400-860370 GCF_000334495.1 Tupaia belangeri chinensis | reverse complement strand
AACTGACTTGCTCTTAAGTGCCAGTTTCCTGTCACATTGTTTGCTCCTTGAATCTGAGGAACTAGAACAGTGCCCTTCACTTAATCACACCTACAAAGACATTGCCCCCATAAGATAACATTGACAGTTTCTAGCAATTAGGACGGGATATCTTTGGGGGCTATTATTCAGTCTACTACAGTTCATGAAGAATGGGAAGGGAGAGATGGGATCCTAAGTGTGGGTGGAAGCATGGAGTTGGGCAGTAAGAAGCTCACTTTACCACCTTGGGAAGAGGAAGAGGCAGGTCAGCTCCATGGCCTCGTGGTTAAGGCAACCAAATCCCACACGGCTGACCATGTGGTTCAAGTCCCAGATCTGGTGGCTCGAGAAACAAGTCAGGTGCATGTGCACGTGTGCCCAAAAATCCCCAAAGAGAGTGAGATGGAAGAGAAGGAATTGTGGTGTGACCATCCCCCCTGGGGTGGGTGCTTTTACCTCTCCCTCTTTCTCTATTTCTCCTTGGAGAATATATACCCTCTAGAAAAAGAAACAGAAAGAAAGAAAGAAAGAAAGACAGAAAGAAAGAAAGAAAGAAAGAAAGAAAGAAAGAAAGAAAGAAAGAAAGAAAGAAAGAAGAAAAGTGGAGTAAGAGATGAAGATGGAAGAGGATGCAAATAAGTTCAGAAAAGGAGTTAGGGTGAGTAGTAGGAACAGGAGTTGTTAGAACAGGCTTATGAGAAGATGGAAGACAAGGTGAAATGATTTCTGAGAGAATCGAGAGGTGAATGGAGAAGGGGGTAGAACTGCCTGGCAGTGCTGGGCCCCCTGTGACTGGAGGCCATAGATTTGTATCGACACTGAACCTGCGCTGGGGGACATTCTCTGGGAGTTAAGGTAGCATATGTGTGTGTGTGTGAGAGAGAGAGTGCGCACGCACATGAGGTTGAGAGCTGACTCTATCCAGAGTTGGAGCCTAGGGTGGGGTTGTGGGAGGACTTAGAGGGGCTGAGAGTACTGCTGAGAGTGGTTTGAAGTAACGGCTCCATATGCGGCTCTAGGCCGCACAGGGAATGAAGGAACACAGGGAGGAGCTCACACTGACCAAGGGGCTGGCCATCGGTGCTTTGTCAAGGAGCAAGTATGGTAGCTGTCGCTGGAATAATAGAGTTTCAAGTTCTAGACTTGCCGTAACTCAGGATGGTGAGTCAGGGTCCCAGGTGTGCTCAGACATGTCAGTGGCTGAGAGGGGCCAGCATGCTGGATGGACCAGCAAAGTAGGGATGAAATCTGCCAGGATTTAGGGCAGGAGGAGAAAAGACACTAGGGGCCAATGGCCTCCGGTGAGCATAGAATGGATCTGTCTAAAGAACTTTGAATCAAATTCTGATTTCTTTAACTCAGATTCTTCAGTGGCCTCAGGTGGTATGGGAAGTTGGCATTCGTGTTAGCTTCTGTTACATAGTGGTTGACAGTTTGTTCTATGTTTGAAAGAGGTAGCTAAAGGTTAGCACAAACCAATGAAAGCTAGTTTCAGAACAAAGGAAAGAGAAAAGAAATCATGACATGGCTTGTTGCATAGGACTGACATTTATTTGCATAACTGAAGGTCTTTGCCCAAGAGGCTTGCTCAGTCCGGGTAGCTAATGGGAGCCCCTGCAATGAAGGTGTGAAGAAATGCAAGCCATGGGACTGGCCTTAGATGGTTGGGAGCTGCCCACAGTGGGCTGATCGGTGGAGAATTACCCTAAGACAGCCCAGGCTGGTCTGCTCTCCTGTGGCAAACCCCATAGGTAGAGAGAGGAGATGCCAGGCTCTTCTGGGGAAGGTAGAACCTGCAAACGAGGGAAGGCTTTGACTTCCGTGTTACCAGTAAACTAAGTCTGGCTGCTGCTTCTCGTGGTCAGTGAAATGAGAGCAGAGGCTGGAGAAGAAGGGAGTTTATTCGGCAATCAGATTACAGGGAGACAGTCAGCAAGGACCACCCAACTACGAGCACGTGCTAATCACTCCTCGTTATAATCAAAGTCATCTTCTTTCCTTTGAGCAAGTATCCTGATTCCTGTTTTCCTTCAAATATTCATTCCTGGTTTCTCATTAGGCCATTTCTCAAACAGACCTTCCGATGACTCAGCACCTGTTACGTCATTCTCATCAGAAGTCTTTCTTATTTTCTTTTGTTTTTGGAGAGGTTTTAGCTATAGGGTGCGTGTGCTCGCCAGACAGAGAGAGACAGAGAGAAAGAAAGTGAGAAATCACCTCCCAGGGGGGATGGCCACACCACAATCCCTTCTCCTCCATTCCGGCGGGACCTTGGGCACGCACGCACATGTGTCTGGTGTGAGTTTTAAGCCACCGGGTCCGGGACGCAAACTTCAGTCGACTACATGGGAGTCCAGCGACATAGCCATTACGCTAACTGCTGGTCCCTCAGAAGTCTTTCTTAATTTGAAAATGGCTAGTAGTCATGCTAACACTCAAACTGGACTGCTTCACCTGTAGAACAAGGTGGTCATGTTTTAAAAATATTTTTAAAAAGATTTATTTATTTATTTATTTCCATTAGTTATTATTATTATTATTATTATTTTTTGGAGAGGTTTTTCGCTATAGGGCGCATGCGCTTGCCAGACAGACAGAGAGACATAGAGACAGAAAGCGAGAAATCACCCCTCCCCCCAGGGGGGATGGCCACACTGCAATCCCTTCTCCATTCGCCTCTCAGGATCTTGGGCACGCACGCACATGCGCCGGCATGAGTTTTAAGCCACAGGGTCTGGGATGCGAACTGCGGTCGACTATGTGGGAGTCCAGCGACATAGCCATTACGCTAACTGCTGATTCCCCATTAGTTATTATTTTTAAAAGAATTATTATTTTAATTTTGCTTATTCATTCACACATTTTAATTTGACCAGAGAGAGACACAACTTATTTGGTCACATCTAATTTCTTCTCCAAAGTTAATGATTCCTAGGCAAAGTGTACACTACTTGCACATAGTGAATGCTTGGATGACATTTTTATAGGCTCCAAAAATATTTTAAATTATAATGTTAGTGAAATAATAGCACACTCGTCATCCAAATCACTCACAGGATTTCCGAGGTTCAAAACCAGCCTGAGTCGGGGTAACGAACCCAGTTTTTAGTTAAAGAGCCACCCTGGATGAGAGCATAAACACAGCTTCTAATCTCTCCTTCCCATCAACTTTGAAATCGTGGGATTATTGATGAATTCGAATTTTGCAAACTAAATAAGGCTTTATTAATATTTTACATGACACCTACTTTAACTCCACGTAATTCCCATTAGCATGAAATCTACCCGTTCAGTCACCCAATCTTTTTGGAGCACCTTCTGTGGCCTAGGCTCTGTTCTAGGTACTGGAGATTCAGCAGTGATTGAAACCAAGTCCCTCCTCCCAAAGACTGTCTAATTAATGGGGAGCCCATACAGTCTCCTGATAATGAGCCAAGAACAGCTTTACAAAGTGCAAATGAATGGACATGCCTATGTTTTGGGCAGGCATCGGTTATGAAACAAGTCACAGCTGGGTTTGGCCCAGGAGTCTGAAATTCCTGCTCTATGCCAAGGTGGCTCTCAACTCTCACGGTGAGGGCTACACACTGCCCAAACCGTGCAGCTGTAGCAGAAGTTGTCACAGCGACAATGACAATAGTCCCTAATGGGTGGCGTTCATTTGGTTTTCACTTTGGGACAGGCATTGTGAGAAGAGCTTTAGCTTCTCAGTAACTGGACATAGGTATTATTGCTGTGGTTCTCCACAGTTCACAAAACCAATTTCAGAGCAGTTAAGTCACTTGCCCCAGACCAGGTCTCTGGGTGTCTGAAGCAGCTTTGTGGGCTCAAATTTGATCTCTCCAGGTTAATCACCTTGGCTAGGCCTTCACCCCCAAGTTTAAAGATTTATTTTTAAAATAATAATTAATTAAATTAAATTAATTATCATTATTATTATTTTTTCATTTGACCAGAGAGAGAAAGGGAAAGTGAGAAAGCAAGCTGCCAGGTCCAGGACTTGAACCACAGTCAGCCGTGTAGGAGTCAAGCACCATAACTACCATGCCACCTGCTGGTCCCAATTTATTTATTTATTTTTGTCACAAGAAGACACTCATTCACTTATTAGTTGAGAGGCTGGGCAAGTCACTTTATTTTTCTGTGCCTTCATCCCTCAGCTGTGAAACGGGGATGTGAATAGTCCTTACTTTTTAGGGTGACTGTGGGGGTAAAACGAATTATTCTATTACACGTGTTTAGATGGTGCCTGGCACACACTTAGTGCCCAGTGGGAAGTTGCTATTGTTGCTTTTGTCATTAATATTACTTTAGAATATTTTTAAAAATGCAGATTATGTAGAAGGAAATAAAAAATACCTTTAACACCATCTAGAGGGAGCTACTCGTTAACATTTTCATACATTTCTTTCTAGTCATTTTGAGTTACCTATTTTAAAACAATTGATATGCACATATATAGATCATTCTAGACCATTTTGCTAATAACAGAAAATACTTAAAACTCGGTGACTTATAAAAATAGAGGTTTCACGGGACAAGCAGTTGGCATAATGGCTATGTCGCTGGACTCCCATGTAGTCGACCACGGTTCGAGTCCCGCGGACCTGGTGGCTTAAACTCAAGCCGGGTGTGTGTGAGTGCATGCCCAAGATCCCGAGAGGAGAATGGAGCAGAAGGGATTGCAAAGTGGCCATCTCCCCTGGAGGGTGAATTCTTACTTTCTGTCTCTCTGTCTTCTGTCTCTATGTCTCTGTCTGTCTGGCGAGCGCACGCACCCTATAGCGAAAATCTCTCCAAAAAAAAAAAAAAAGGTAAAAAAAAAAAAATAAAGGTTTCTTCAGCTTGTGAGCTGGAGGTTCAAGTCCACATCTGCTGGGTGTCTTGCAGAGCCTGATCCCATCATGAGGGTGAGAACAGAGCAGGGCAGCTGTTGTCCATGAGTCTCTGTTCTCGGGTGATCCCCTCACCTGATAAGGCCACTGGAACTTGGTGATGGGGGTCCCATCCTAACCACCTAAATCCTAATCTCCTCTCCCAAGTCCCACCTTTCCACACTGTAACTGAAGAAACCTTTACCCTCTTAATCTTGTTACAATGGCTCGACCTGTGGATTTTGGGAGAACACATTCAAACTATAGCCTCGATTATTGCACGGACCACATGTAAATTGTAGAACACACAAATTTTAAAAAATCACCACACAAAGAAAATCACCTTCCTTGTATTTATTTATTATTTATTTGTGTGTAAGTATATGTGGCTATAATAATGATTTTTTTTTTATTTTGACCTCTGACTTTAACATTGGACAATACAATTTTCTCCTTCTATAAAACCTCTACAGAATAATTTTTTTTTGAGAGGTTTTCGCTATAGGGCGCGTATGCTCACCAGACAGACAGAGAGAGACATAGAGACAGAAAGTGAGAAATCACCCCCCAGAGGGGATGGTCATGCCACAATCCCTTCTCCTCCATTCTCCTCTCGGGATCTTGGGCACGCATGCACACGCGCCCGGCTTGAGTTTTAAGCCACTGGGTCCGGGACACAAACCGCGGTCGACTACGTGGGAGTCCAGCGACATAGCCATTATGCTAACTGCTGGTTCCCTACAGAATAATTTTTTGAAAGAATTATTTTAAGTGTATTTATTATTATTATTTTAAAATTTTGACCGAGAGAGAAAGCAAGTCACCAGGTCCAGGACTGAAACTGGTCAGTAATGTGGGGGTCCAGCGCCTAACCACCGTGCCACCTGCCAGCCCAGAGTAAATGTTAAGCCCAGTATTGAAAGTGTGGGCTGCCGCCGATCATCAGCCTCCCATACTGTTGAGCACTCCTCTCCCCATGGTCTCTTCTCCCAGCAGCTCTGCCCACTCCTTCCAGCCCCTCCTGGAGGTCTCCAGCTGCCGTGCCACCAGGGAACTTGGTGGTGATAGGCCTGAAACCAGCAGATCTGTGAATTCTGGGGACCGGAAGACAGTGGCAGAGAAGGTGAAGAATGGCCAGCCACATGTTCCCACCTCCTCAAAGTCTCTGGAGTATTGGAGAGGAGGCCCGGGCAGGAAGGGGTTCATACTAGTCTGGCTCAGGTCACCTGGATCTTGCTGCCTGGATCCCCACCCTGTGACTCTGGGCTGCTCAGCCAGGTGTGCACCCACGAGTGCAGGAGCCCATGGCCCATGTGGGCTGGACTCCAGAGCCCACACGGGCCTGGCATGTGGGCACTCTGTGCAGGTCCGCTCTCCCTCCATGCTTTCCCTGTGACTCTTGTCGCCCTCTAACTCCTCACTACCATGGCCAACGTGGGGTTCTGGAGACCAGTTCACTGGCACTGATTTTGTGCTCCTCCCTCAAATGGGCAGAGTGTAGAACTGGCCTACAGAAGACTGCTCGGAAGCAGCTTTCTTAGGGAGTGGCTGGATGAGAAAATGTGTTCCCAGGGGAGGAGGCTTCCTCCGGGAAGAAGAGTTCAGCCTGGACCCCAGCTCTGTTGGCAGCAGGGGCTGAACTGAGCTAGAAAGGAGGGAGCATGGCCCCCGCCTGTGCACCCCCGGGCTTCTAGCACAGATGTGTGAGCAGAGCCGGCTGCTTCCAGGTGTGCTCGGCACAGGCCAGACACTCTTCCTAAGTGCTGTGTCTGGCCCTGGGTGGGTGGATTTTACCTGCAGTCACTTTGATTTTGTCTTGGCTTCCTAGAATGATTGAGATGGTAAATTTAGGGCTGAAATTGAATATGACATTAGAAGAGTGTACTCCAGATGCCACTAACGTAGCCTTGAGTATTTTTATTTGTGTTCTGTTAGTACTAAGGAGCATCTTTCAAGCTCTTATGGATCCCCTGGCATTAGGTTCACTCATGTCAAGGAAGACATGCATATACCTCAGATATTTATCAGCTACCAAGAAAGGTACAGCTCTTCCTCCCACTCCTTTTCAGGCTGCTCTTCTTTTTTTCTTTCAAATGTTTTAAAGATTGATTTAATTTTATTTATTCATTCACTTATTTTCATTTTACTAGAGAGAAACACACACACACACACACACATAGAGAAAGAGAGAGAGAGAGAGAGAGAGAGAGAGAGAGAGAGAGAGAGAAAGCAAGCCACCAGGTCTGAGACTTGAAACGCGGACGGCCATGTAGGAGTGTCCAGCGCCTTAACCACCATGCCACCTGCTGGTCCCTGCTCTTCTGTTTTTTAAAGTTTTATTTTTTATTTATTTTACTTTTATTTAAAAAAAATTTTTTTGGAGAGGTTTTCGCTATAGGGCGCGTGCGCTTGCCAGAAAGACAGAGAGAGACAGAAAGCGAGAAATCACCCCCCTGGTGGATGACCACGCCGCAATCCCTTCTCCTCCATTCTCTTCTCGGGATCTTAGACATGCATGCACACACGCCTGGCGTGAGTTTAAGCCACCGGGTCCAGGACTCGAACCACGTTGACTACATGGGAGTCCAGCAACATAGCCTGCTGGTCCCTTAAAGTTTTATTTTTAATACCTATTATTTTCTAGTTGATAACTCTATACTCAAGAGTTATGTGTGTTTGTAAAATCAAGTATATCAAAACAAGGAAGTACATTATAGGTAAAGAGAACGGTGTTCAGAAGAGGGGACTTCTCTGAGGAATAACAATTTTCACAAATGATCACGTCTGCATTTTGAAGAAAGTTTTAGTTATTTATTTATTCTGAGAGAATAAGGGAAGGAAGAGGTGAAAAGTTACCCCTAACACAATCTCCATGCCATAATTCATCCTTAGTCTCAGCTGGCTTGAATCACGAACACACACAAACCCACATTTTCCATGTGGGTCCAGTTGTGTTACTGCTGTATCACCTCCTGGCCCCCCACAATGTGGATTTTTTGTTTTCATTTGTTTTTATTTAAAAAATTTTTCCTTTTTTATTATTTTATTTTTTTTAGGCTTTTGCATAGGGTGCATGTGCTCACTGGAGAGAGACAGAGAAGAAAAGTGAGAAATCACCCCTTCAGGGGGAATGGCCACAATGCAATCTCTTCTCCATTCTCCTCTTGGGACTTTGGGCACACACACACACATGCCCTGCATGGTCTTCAAGCCTCCAGTCCTGGGACTTGAACCACAGTTGTCCACATGGGACTCTAGTACCTTAACTACCATGTCATCTGCTAGCCCCTAAAATTTACACTTAATCATTGTACATTTTTGATTCTCAAAACATAAATGCATTGCATGTCAAACAAGTCAAAGGTAATACTGTACACACAGTAACTTTCCATTCTTGTGTCTGTTAAATTTCCTTTTTTGTTTGTTTCCTGAGACTCTCCCTCCCACCCCCACTGCCCACCCCCTCTTACATAGGGTGGATTTGTTTTAAGCAATTAATATATTAAGGAACAATTTGAACATAACATGACTTTTGCAGTTTGTCTAAGCTTATCAAACTGCCCCCAACTGAACTGAACTGGGTAGGAATACACAAAACACACACTTCAAATATCTGCTAACCACTTCGATTCATGTTTATTATCCCAGGAGACCGTATTTTTTGAAAGTGCATTAATTTCTTCAGAGAAAGAGAGAGAGAGGCTACCCCAAGATCTTTGTACTATAATCCGTTCCCCATCCAGCCACCCCGGATCACAGGCTTATACATCTGTGGCCAGTGTGCACAGGGAGGTCCCAGGATGCAAACCTGGGACCTTTTCACTTGGGTCCAGCATCATAGGGTTGTGCCACCACTGTGTTTGGCCCTGGAAGTTGTATTTTGCTATCCTTTTGTACATATGAACTTTTATATAGGAAAAAACAAACAACAACAACACTCATTTAACATCCCAAAGACATTTGATCCTTTCAGTTCAAACCTCAAAGAGTGAGGGTTATAGGAAAAGCATTATGCATATGAAAACCTTCCATGAAAGTTACCATGACCTTCAGAACAGACCCTTGTTAGTACCAGTAATGGCTGGTTTCGTGGTTCCAGTGTTGCTATTATCTCCAAAGCCAGGCGTGCGGACAAGAAAGTCCCAAGTGAATTTCCAACAGTGATGCAAAAGTTGATGGAAGAAGTCTACTTTGGGTCAGATTTTCAATTTGCTCATAAACGCATGCCTCAAGAGACCTACATCTCATAGGCAGAAAAATACATCCCAGGATTTAAGGCACAAAAGATTACTTACCTGTGCTCTTCAGTACCAGCACAAACCAAGGACAATGAGCCCCACCCACATGGGCTTAGGACTGTGAGATTTCAGACAATACTTCTTTCACCATTCGCTATGGAAACAAACAACCCTTCCCAGCCCACCTCAAAGCCAACATTGTTTTTCAAAGTAAAGTGCTATATTCATTGTAGTTAATGGATTTTTAATCTGTCCCAAACCTTTGCTAAAGAAAATATTGTTGAGTTTTACTGGGGACTGCATTGTTTTCGTTTTTTTTTTTTTTTTTTTTAGTTTCTTAATCATTTGACATGTGTAAAACTGTGCTGTTGCTTTTATTATTGTCCTATCTTTATTTATATGTTGCCAATGATGTCTTTCTTTTTTCTTGCCAGAGGGAATATGTGTTTGAGAGACAGTGAGAGAGAACGAAAGAGAGAGAGAAAGCACTCCCAATACTTTCTCCTCCATTTTTTAAAATTTCAAGTGCTACTTGTTTATTGCTGTTTCAATCTTTTTTAAGGAGAACAAGCACATTTATTTTATTTTATTTAAAAAATTTTAAAATTATTATCATAATCTTATTTATATTACATTGAATCACATATAACTTTACAATGTATTACATTTCTTTTTTCAGAAGGAATATCATTCATATCAGTCAATACAGACACATTAAAATCTCCATCATCATCCAATAGCTTTTCTTTTTTTTTAGATGGTTATTGTTATTATTATTCCAATTATTTTTTTAAAGATTCAATCACTATTTATCATTTTGCTTGTAAAAAGACTTTACCCAACATGAAATACTTCTCAGACCTGTCCAGTTGAGAATACCTTACATGTCATCATCAGCAGTAATAAACCGTATCTGAATCCCACTAATGTCATGCCTCTCGATTTGTTCTCTTGCTATCCTTCTCCATACTCATCTCTTCTCCTACCCCGTTCCACACTCTTATCATCACTAACTATTTTCACTGCTTTTATGCCCTCCAATATTTTGATCTCTACCATAAAGTGCAGATAGTCGGTATATATTGAGTGGATACATACAATATCTTTCTTTCATATCCTGGCTTATTTCACTCAACAATAGATCCTCCATATCTGACCACTTTCTATCATATTCCCAGGTCTTATTTTTTTTTTATGGCTGAGTAGTATTCCATAGAGTATATGTGCCACACTTTTTCAATCCATTCATCTGTTTGTGGGCATTTGGGTTGGTTCCGTGTCTTAGCGATCATAAATAGAGCTGCAGTAAACATTGATGTGCAAGCGCTTTTCCGACTGAGCATTCTCCTGTCCTTTGAGTAAGTACCCAGAAGTGGGATTGCTGGATCAAACGGTAGTTCTATTTGTAGATTTTTGAGGAATCTCCATATTGTTCTCCACAGTGGCTGAAACTATTTACATTCCCACTCCTCCATTTTTTATCCTGTTGAGATTTGGGACATGTGTGCACACCCACCCTGCAGTTTTTCAAGCTGCCCAGGCCAGAATTTGAACTACTGTTGACCATGTGGGGTCAGCTCTTTTAAATACCAGGCCACAGAGCCAGTCTATCGCAGATGATGCTTAGAGTTTTTTCTCATCTCCATTTACGCCTGTAAGTCCTCTGCTGTTTATTGCCTGATTTTGTGCAGTGTGGTTGTTTTTAGGAGCACTTACATCATAGAGCAGAACAGACTATACATATTTGGAAATGGTGTGTCAACCACATTATTTCATTAGGTTTGTAATCTTGCCGCAGAGCTCTGAGTGACTCCTGAAATGTGGAAAAGGGGCGGGGCTGGAGAAGTTGGAACCAGTTCCAAGATGTCAAGGAGCCTTGCACTTGTTTATTTACCTTTTTGCCATTTATCTCTGTATTATTTAACTTTATAGTGCACAACATGGTGCTTTATGATGCATAAACATACTGTAGTGATGATTACCATCAAGTGAATGAATGTATTAATTGTATAGTTACTATTTTGTAATAAAATGATATAAAATCTTTGCCAATTTCTAATATATGACACGGTATTATTAACGATAGTCCTCATGCTGCATATTAGCTCTTTAGACTGAATCATCCTACGTAACTACAGCTTTGCACCCTTCACACTTTCCCCCATTCTGCTGCCAACAACCATTCTACCCTCTGTTTTTAGGTATTCTATTTTTTTAAAGGATTCTATACATAATTGATATTATGCAATACTTTTTTTTTTCTCTGTCTGGCTTATTTCGTTTAGCATAATGTTTTCTAGATTCATCCATGTTGTTGCAGATGACAAAATTCCTTTTTTTTTTTTCAGGGATATATTCCATGTATATATTCCATGTACTCCATCCCATGTATTCCATTGTATCTATGCCACATTTTCTGTATCCACTCATTGGTGATGGGTACTTAGGTTGATGCCACATCTTGGCTATTGTAAACGGTGCTGCGATGGACATAAGAGTGCAGATATCTTCCTCACTGACTTTTTATTATAATAAACTTCAAACATGCACATGTTTCCTTTAAAAAAAAAAGTTTAGAAATACTTACTTAGAGCACCTAATGTAAAAGAGGCCTATGGGACCAGCAGATGGTGTAATGGTTACGTTGCTGGACTTCCACATGGCTGACTACAGTTTGAGTCCTGGACCCGGTGGTCTGAAACTCACACTGGGCACATGTGCATGCATGCCCAAGATCCTGAGAGGAGACGAGGTGAAAGGATTGCAGCGTAGCCATCCCCCTGGCTTGTGATTTTTCACTTTCTATCTCTCTGTCTCTCCAGCAAGTGCATGTGCCTTATAGCAAAGATCTTGCTTAAAAAAAAAATAAAAAGGCTTGGAATGGAAGAGTCAGAAAAGATATGAGAGTAAACATAGGTGGGGGACAGGCTATTGTGCAAAAGGACCCACATTGGAAGGTCCTGGGACCCTGTCCTAGGGCCTTCCCTTACTTGCTAGACACATGTGCATGTGCCATGATTTGGACTGGATGATGATGGGTGTGGAGCAAGGTGTGAAGACCCTTTTGGTGATTTCTCTCTCTCTGTGTCCTCTGCTTTCTCTTTCCTCTCTCTCTCTCTCTCTCTCTCTCTCTCTCTCATGGAAGAAATAAATAAGTTTTAAAATCCCCCCAAAAACCAGTTATGACAGACTAAATCAAGGGCCATGTAAGAAAACACCCCCAGAGTAGTAATGGTCTGGGGACACTTTCCAGCAAGTGCAGGAGGGTCAGAGGTGCAGCTAGAAGAGTAAGTTGGAGCCAGTGGAGATGGTATCCTGGGAGAAGAGGGGTTTGGAGTTAAGCTGGGAAGCTTGGGAGAGAGACCAGAGGAGGGAGGCACAAACACTAGAATGCTTTGGGGTGGCATGTGGTGGCCTAACCTCACATCCGTGGGGACGAGTAAGTCACATGGGTCTCCTGGCATCCAACACTTGGCTTGCTATGTGCCCACTTCTCAAAGTCTAGGCAGTCATCGAGTAGTTTGGAGGCACATGGTCACCCTTTTTGTGCTGTGCTGCCAGAGCGAGCGTATCTGCACTGGCAGGAAAAGTCCTGTGAAAAGCCATCATCTATCTGAAACTGGGGAACAGAGGGGACATGATGCATTTAAAAGTAGTTCACTTGGTTAGTCACAGCCTTGGTTTTTCACCAGGGACCCAGTTTAAGAACAGCGAGAGGCTGGGTAAGGCCAGCAGAAAAGACCAACAAGGGGCAACTCCACAGACCCCACAACACTCCCTTAAGAAATCCTTCTCACTGGGTCAGCAGGTGACATGGAGGTTAAGATGCTGGATCCCACATGGCTAATTACGTGGGTTAAGACCCAGACCTGGTGGCTTGAAAAATCACGCTGGGTGCATGCATGTGTGTACACTCAGAATCCTGAGAGGAGACCGGAGGAGAAGGGATTGCAGCATGGCCATTCCCTCCATTGGGGGTGTGTGTGATTTCTCACTTCCTATTTCTCTCTCTTAAAAACAGAAAGGAAAAAAAAAAAGAGAGAAATCCTTGTAATTAATCACTTTCACCCCTCCCCTCCCATCTTTCTCTCTCAGCTGAGGTCACCTAGACACAGAGGTAAGGATGGAATGCAATTGTGACCCACTGAACCGTGCTTGGGTTCATCTCAGAGGAGGCTGACTGATGAGGTGGCAAGAGAGTCATTCAGGTGTGCTCCCACTGCATCAGCGCCTGGCCCTGATTTCCTACGTTAGGTGGAATCATGTGAAATCACTGTTTCTGTTTGTCAAAGATGGTTGACTGTCAGCAATTTTGTAGTTAAGCCTAGTTTCTCACAAAAGGAATCAGGGTTTTTGGAGAAATGGCTGATTCCAGATCTGAACAGAGAAAGAATAAGGCGACCCTGAAGGATCATGTGCTGAAAAGCAAGGAAAGCTGCCAAAAATGAATGGTTGTATCAGAAAGATAGAGTCAACTGGAAGGGTCGCCTATTGGGGCCAGTCTGAACATAAAATAACAAGAAAGATGACTATGATGCAATATAAATAAGTAGTTAAATAATAATTGAATAAACAAAAGTCTATGGATGCATAGTTGGCCATGTGAGATCTGGGTCCCTTAGCCAAAGAGAGAGAGGCCGAGAGAAAAGAGAGAAGAGAGTGAAAGGGAAAGATTTTTTTTAGCTGTAAAAGGGGAAAGAGAATCATTTGCAGGAAATATGTAACTGAAGGGAAAGAATGAAGTATTTACCCTATCTTTTGAGGAGAAAGTGTAGTTCATCTCTAAATGATGAGAAGGAGCAGCTCTTTACAGAAATATGTCATTTAAGATATGTAGAAAGACTGATTGAATTAGAAAATTACCATTTTGTAGACCTCAGTGATATAATTGATTCAGGCAAACATCATAAATGGATCCTATAAACCAGAGGTCAGCACCTGCAGCCCACTAGCCTATTCCAGCACGCTGATTTTGTATATCTTGTGAGTTAAATGTTTTTGAGGCCCAGCCAGATGGCAAAGTCAGCGGCAAACTGAACTTCAGTGCTGGAAAGTATGTGGTAGAGCTCGGTGTGGGTCCCCGGAGTGGCCTGAAAACATGCTGGACCTGTGAACACATGCTCCTGATCCTGAAGAGCTGGAGAACTGGGGAACGGGCTCACACTGTGACGAGATCCTGTCTTCTTCGCTTTCTCTTTAGTTTGTGCACATGAGACCTCTGTCACGAATAAAGTAAGTGTAAAAAGTAAATGTGACTCACTAAAAAAGAATTTCCTGTATTTTTTTTTAATCTAAAGGAGAACAATATTTCATGACATAGGAAATGATTGAAAAATTCAGATTTTTTATGGGACTATGGCCATGCTCTTTCATTGACGTTAGCTGTGACTGCACTTGGGCTGTAACAGCAGGTGTAAGTAATTGAGCTAGAGGCGGCGTGGCTCACAAGCCTAAAGTTTTAATATCTGGAACTTGATATGAATATTTGCCAACCCTTGCTATTAATCGTTTGGCAAAAGGAAACTCGGGAAGAGGATATTTGCATCGTGCCAATGCGTCATCCTATAAATTACTCACTAATTGCAAGTAGAAAAATACATTTTAAAAAATCTTCTGAGTATTTTTAAAGTTTATTTATTCATTTCATGAGAGAGATAGATTGACCCCTCCAGGGTGTTGTCATGCCAGGATCCTATGTCCCATTTTCTAGCCAGCCAGGATCATGGGTACGTCCACAGGATCTGAACCCCCGGCTTTCCCATATGGCTCTAGTACCATGCAGCAGTGCCCCACCACCTGTACCTTCACAGTTGGGTCAAAAGACACATGTTTACAATGAAAAGTTCTGACAGTTACCACTTTACCAAGTTATTCAAACTTCACATCCCCAAGACAGAGACAGCTAGTTAGTAGTACTTGCTGAAATAAGGCCACATATCCATGCTAAGTGTTCTTGCCAAACATTTAAACTGCAATTTAAAATTTCAAAATAGCTTTATTGAGGTATAGCTGATGTACAATAAACTGTATGTATTTACAGCACACAACGTGATACATTTGGCATATGTGTGCAACCATGAAACCATCATGGCATCAAGATATTAGGTATTTATCTCCTCCAAAGTTTCATTGTGTCTTCCTCTCTCCTCCCACCCTCCTTGTCTTCCTTCCTTCCTTCCCTCCTTCCTTCCTTTTCTTTTTCTGTTTTCGAGATTGAGCCTTGCTACATCATCCAGGCTGGACTTCAGTTCATGATCTTCCTGCCTCCCAGGAAGCTGGGATCACAGGCATGTGCGTAGTGGCCCTCAGCTAACGTGCCCCTTCTTAGTCCATTCCTCTGGTCTTCCTTCTTTTCTGTCGCATTCATCAACCTTCTATCACTATGGATTAGTTTGTGTTTTGTAGGATTTTAAATAAATGCATTATGCATTGAAGGTTTGTGTGCCCCCCCCACCAATTCCTATGTTGAAATCTTAACAATGTGATGGTCTTAGGACACGGGGCATTTGGGTAGTGATTAGGTCATGATAGTAGGGTTCTTGTGAATGTGACTCTCTCTCTGTGCTCTCCACCATGGGAAGATACATTAAGAGGATGGCTGTCTGCCAACCAGGAAGAGAGTCCTCACCAGAACCTGTCCATATTGGCATTCTGATCTTGGACTTCTCACCCTCCAGAACTATGAGAAATAAATTTCTGCTGTTTAAAACACCTGGTAGCGGGAACCAGCAGTTAGCGTAATGGCTATGTCGCTGGACTCCCACGTAGTGGACTGCGGTTTGTGTCCCGGACCCGGTGCCTTAGAACTCACGCCGGGCGCGTGTGCGTGCGTGCCCC
>NW_006201743.1:840356-844305 GCF_000334495.1 Tupaia belangeri chinensis | reverse complement strand
TAGCGAAAACATCTCCAAAAAAAACAAAACAAAACAAAACAAAACAAAACAAAACAAAACACACAAAACAAAACACACCTGGTTGCTAGGATTCCAGTATAGCTATCTGAACTGACTGAGTCAAAATAGAGTGATACAGTATGTCCTCCTTTTTTGGTCTGACTTCTTTCACTCTGCATAATTATTTTGAGATTCATCCATGTCGTTGCATGTATCAGTAATTAATTCCCTTTTATCACTGAGCAGTAGTCCGTGGTATGTATATACTACCATTTGATTTTCCATTTTTTTTAATTTAAAATGATTTTTTTCTCTATTCATGATAGAGCATGTGCACATGCTCATGAGAGAGAAAGAGAGAGGAGCACCCTCCATAGGTCGCATTACGACTTCCTTCCTCCAGTCCTCTAGCCCTTTGGATCTGGAGCACTCAGGTGCATGCCTGGCGTGTTTTCAGGCCCATCAGATTGGGGATTCAAACTGCACCGTGTGGGATTGGCGTTTCTTTTTCTTTTGTAGCACATTACCCCTGGCCATGCTGCTGGCCTGGCACCCATTTACATCTTGATGGGCACTGAGTTATTTCCAGGTTGGAGCTATTACAAATAGAACTATTATAAACATTCATATACAATCTTTTTATGACTGTATGCTTTTATTGCTATGCGTTAATATTTAGACATGGAAGTATTAGATTATATGATAAGGTTTCTTTTTAAAAAGAATTATTTATTTAATTTTATTTATTATTATTCTTCAATTTGATGAGAGAGAGATTCGGGAATTCACACGAGGTCAGCCCTGTGGGAGTCCATTGCCTTAACCACCGTGCCACCTGCCGGCCCCAATATGGTAAGGTTTCTTTCCAGAATTTCTTCATTTCTTCCACATATGATAAGGTTTTTTATTTTTAAAGTTTATTTCTTCCATGAGTGAGAGAGACAGAAAGAAAGAGAGAGAGAAAAAGAGAGACAGCGAGAATTCCTCAGTAGGATGTGGTCTGCCACAATCCCTTTGCTTCATTTCTCCTTCCCATCAGGATTTTGGGGACCCCACCCCACCACACACACACACACACACACACCTGGTGATGTGAGGGTGGGATTTGAACCACTATTGGTCATATGAGATCCAGCATCCAATGCACAGTGCTTAACTACTGTGTTATGGGGTGTGTTTGACGTTTAACTTTTTAAGAAATTTCCAACCTGCTTTCCAGAGTAGTACCATTGTACATTTTTATCAGATGTGAATAAGAGATTCAACTGCAATTTATCCTCACATACTTTTTAATCATAGCCATTCTAAAGATGGTTAGTGATAGTTGTAATTTTAATTAGCACTTCTTGTATTGTGGATACTAATTCTGGATTAGATTTACTATTTTCTAATATTTTCTACCAGTCTGGTGTATCCTTCTATTTTATTAATGATGCTTTTCAAAAAGTGGAAGTTTTCATTTTGATGAAGTCTACTTTATCCTTTTTTAAAATGGATCATGCTTTCAGTGTTATGTGTAAGATATCTGCCTAATGTAAGATAAAAAGTTTTTGTTTTGTTTTGCTTTTTTTTTTTTTTTACTATGTTTTCTTTCAGAATATTTATGGAATTAGGTTTTACACTTAGGTCCATTGTTCATTATTTATTTGAAGCTAATTTTTGCATGAAGTATGAGGTTTGGATCAAATTTGTTTCTTTGTCTTTCTGGGGTTTTTTTGTTTGTTTGTTTTACATATGGCTTTCAAATTTTTCCAGCACGGTTTATTGACTGTTTATTGAAAAGACTACCAGTTTTTCATGGAATTGTCTTGTAGTTTTGGCAAAAATTAGTTGTTCATATGTGTGCGGGTCTATTTATTGAATCTATTCTGCGTCATTGATCTGTTTTTCTATCCTGATGCTAGTGTAGTGTGAGTATTAGCTGTCTGAAATGCTTAGAATCAGAAATGTTTCAGATTTCAGATTTTTTGGATCCTGTCATATTTGCATATTCATAAGGAGATATTTTGGAATGAGACCCTGATCTAAACATGAAATTCACTTAGGTTTCATATACACTTACACACATAGCCTGAAGGTACTGTTCTACAACATTTTTGTATTGCAGCATTTTGACTGTGACTTATCACATGAGCTTGTGTAAAATTTTCCACTTGTGGCATCATATTAGTGCTTAGAAAGTTTCAGATTTTGGGTTTTTGTATCAGGAGTGCTCACCTGTGTTATACTCATTGATAACTGTAGCTTTAAGATACATTTTAAAATGAAGTTGTGTTAGTCTTCCAACTTTGATCTTTTTCAAAGCTGTTTTGGCTCTTCTAGGTTCTTTGGTTACTCTTTACATTTTTCATGTGAATTTTAGAATCAGTTTGTAAATGTCTGCAAAGAAAGCTTCGTGGAATTTTGAACTTCATTGAATCTATTAATCAATTTGGAAAGATTTGCTACCTAGTATTAAGTCTTCCAACTCATGACCCTGGTATATCTTTCTATTTAGGCCTTCTTCATTTTCTCACAGCAATGTTTTATAGTCTTCAGTATATAGGATATGGTTGACAGAGTTCTAAGATGGCCCCCAAGATTCCGGCTATACAGACTCTGTATGATGGGGTCTCTTTGAAGGGCAGGACAGGACCTAAGTCTTGAGATTTTACTCCTGAAATTAGGTTCCTAAGAAGTTGATCTTTAAGTTTATTTACTGAGATCAGCAGGTGGAATGGAGGTTAAAGCTCTGGACTCCCACATGGGTGACCATGGTTTAAGTCCTGGACCTGGAAGCTTTCTTTCTTACTTTCTTTCTGTCTCTCTCTGGTGAGTGTACATGCCTATAGGAAATTAAAATAATAATGATAAATAAGTAAGTTTTTTAAAAAGTTTATTTACTTATTTCATGAGACACAGAGAGAGACTGAAAAAGAGACAGTTATCCTTGATGAGGTCTTTCTATACCATAATAGTCTTAGGCATTACCACCAGCAAGGGTCACGGATGTGCATGGTATGCTCAGGTTGACCTGTTGTCCAAACCCAGAACCTTTCTATATGGCTCTACTATTATTAGGTTCAGCACACTGCTGTCTGGGCCACCTTGGTTAGGCCTCTAGTCAGTTGATTATGAGTTAATAAAAAGGGATATTATCTTAAGTGGGCCTAACATAATTATGGAAGTTTTAAAAAGAGGCACTGGAGAGACGTTTTCTCATTGACCTCTAAGAAGACAAAAGTGTCCGTGAAGTCTATAGCTGCAAGGAACTGAATTCTGCCTATTATCTGAATGAGCCTGCAAGAGGTCTCGAAATGTCAAAGCAGAGACCACAGGTCCCATGAAACCTTGATTTCAGCCTTGTGAGACCCACGTAGAGGATTCAGCTAAGTCTTACCCACTATTGGCCCTCTAAAATAGTGGGTGTTCTTCCAATATATAGGTCTTACATGTCTTTTGTCAGACTTACACCTGTTTCATATCTTGAATTGTTATTGTGAATAGAATTGCTTTCTTAATTTTATCTTTAGTTTATTGCTAAAATACAAAAACACAATTGATTTTTGTATGCTGGTCTTGTATTCTGCAGACTTGCTAAATGTGTTTATTGGTGCTAGTAGTTTTTAAATAGGGTTCTTAAGATTTTCTTCATATAGGATAATATTGTCTGTGAGAAATTAAAAATGTTAGTTCTTTCTTTTTCAATCAGCATGCCTTTAATTGATTTATCTTCCTTTATTGCTCGCTAGAACTGTCAGTTCAGTGTTTAATAGAAGGGGTAAGAGAGGATATCTTCACTTTGACCCTGATCTTAGGGAAAACCACTTATCTTTTCACCCTAAATTATGATATTAACTTGATTTGTTTTGATTGGTATCAGGTGTCGGATTGAGGAAGTTCCTTTCAATTCCTAGCTTGCTGAGTTTTTAAATGAGAAATAAATGTTAAATTTTGTTAAAAAATTTTT
>NW_006201743.1:838138-840342 GCF_000334495.1 Tupaia belangeri chinensis | reverse complement strand
CAATCCCTTCTCCTCCATTCTCCTCTCGGGATCTTGGGCATGCACGCACACGCGCCCAGCGTGAGTTTAAGCCGCCGAGTCCAGGACACGAACCGTGGTCGACTACATGGGAGTCCAATGACATAGCCATTACGCTAACTGCTGGTCCCAATTGATTGATTTTCTAATGTTAAACTAATTTTTCATTCCTGGCATAAATCTTGTTAGGTCATGATGCCTTATCCATTCAATAGGTTGTTGAACCTTATTTGCCGATATCTAGTTTAAAATTTTTTCATACTGGTTTGTGGTTTTCCTTTTTTGTAATTTCTTTGTTTGGGTTGGCTATCAGAATAATGCTGAAACTCAGTAGATGAGTTGGAAAGTATTCTCTCTCCTTCAATTTTCTTGAAGAACTTGTGTAAAAATACACGTTATTGCTTCCTTAAATACTTAGTAGAAATTACCAGAATTTAGCATCTTCATTGTGGTTTCTTTGTGATAATATTTTAAGCTACAAATTCAACTTCTTAACTTTGTATAGATCTTTTCAGCCTTTCTATATTTTTTCCGAGTCAGTCATGGTAATTTGTATTTACTAGGATTTCTTACTTCATCTAAATTTGTCAGCATGAAGTTATTAATAATGCTCTCCTACAATACTTTAATTTCTATAGAGTCTGTAGTAATGTTTCCTTTTTCATTGAAGGCATATGTAACTTATTTACTGATTTGTTTTGTGGTTTGTAAGAGGGCACATATGCTCATCAGAGAGAGACAAAGAAAGGGGGGGAAGAAAGCACCCTTTATTGGGGCACAGTCACATGTTAATCCTTCTCCTCCATTTTACTACCCTGCTGGGATTTGGGGCATGCACACCACATGTCCAGTATATCCCTCAAGTCACTAGGCTGGGACTTGAACTGTGCAGTCAGCCATGTGGGATCTGACTTCCTCAGCCAACAGGCCATGGAGCTAACCCATGACATACAATTTATGTCTTTCCCTTTTTCTTGGTTAGCCTAGCAAAAGATTCTGCAATCCTGGTTCTCTTTTCAAATAAATAACTTTGTTGCATTGATCTACTATATTGTGTTTCTGTTTTTTACTTCATTGATTTGCTTTCTGATTTTTTCTATTTTTATTATTTACTTTGGCTTGATTTGCTTTTTTTTTTTTTTTCTAGTTTCTTTGGACAGTTACTGACAGTTATTTTATAGCTTTTTTCCCCCCCAGCATCATATTTTAAGCTACTTTTTTCTCTAAGCATTGCTTTCTCTACATTTTATTAATTTTGATTTGTAATACTTTGGTTTTCATTCAGTTCAAGAATTTAAAACTTTCTTTTGGGGTTTCTTTTTTGAGTGATTACTTAGGGCCAGCCAATTGTCTGGTAGTTAAAGAAGCTGAATCCCACATGGCTGACTCCGCAGTTCGAATCACGGACATTTCAGCTGGAGAAACATGCCAAGTACATGCAGAAGGAGGGAGAAACAGAGGAGAAGGGATTGTGGAGTGGTAATACCTCATGGAAAGGGGCTGCTTTATTGCTTTCTCTCTTTCTCCCTAGTGAGCTCTCTGACCAATTTTTTAAAAAAAGTGTGTTGTTTAACTTCCAAATAAATGGTGATTCCCGCTTTTATTTCTGTTCTTGACTTCTAATCAAATTCTGGAGAACGTATGTAGTATTGATTCATTTCTGTTAAATTTATTGAGACTTGTTTTATTGCCTGGCATATGGTCTAGCTTGATGAATGCCCCATGTGCCCTTGAAAAGAATGTGTAATTCTACCGTGTGAGGAGTGTTGTTCAGGTCTGTCATGTTAGAATTACTTTGTTCGGTTCTATCAGTTACTGAGTTCTCTCTCTGTAAGTGTTGCATTGTCTGTATCTCCGTTCAGGTCCGTCAATTTTTACTTCATGTATTTTGGGACTCTGCTATTGTACATGTACCTTTTAATTACTATATTATCTGGATGGATGGATTGTTTTATCATTACCTATGTTTGTTCTTTGTTCCTGATGATATTTTTTATCTTAAAGTCTTATTTTGTTTAATTTTAACATCAGGCTACTTGAATGGTATATTTTTATATTCTTTTTTATAAAAAAAGAATTATTTATTTAATTTTATTTATTATTATCATCATTCCTTAATTTTCTATAGGGTATGTGTGCTCATGAGAGGGAGAGAGAGAGAGAGAGAAGAGAGAGAGGAGAGAGAG
>NW_006201743.1:836575-838116 GCF_000334495.1 Tupaia belangeri chinensis | reverse complement strand
AGAGAGAGAGAGAGAGAGAAGGGAGAAAGAGGGAAGGTGAGAAAGCAAGTGGCCAGGTCTGGGACTGGAACCATGATCAGCCATGGTCAGTCCAGTGCCTTAACCATGACGCTATCTGCTGGCCCCATCCTTTTATCTTTTGTTGAGAGAGAAAATGTAGTGGGAAGGGAGAGAGAGAAAGAGAGAGCGGTACTTTGAGAGGTATTTTTGAGAGGGTCTTGCCATTGTGATGGTCCTGCCCTAGCCTCCCAGTCACTAGGATCTCAGACGTGTGCCACTGTGTCTGATTTGTACTTGTTTTAAGTTGGGCCAGAACCAAACCTGGGCCTCCCATGTGGCCTCAGCCTGCGTGCCGCAGTGCCGTCTCACGTACATCACTGCACCTGGGCGTCTAGCCTTTTGCTTTCACCGTATGTGTGTGTTTGAATCTGAAGTGTGCTTTATATTGACACGGTTTTATGACCTGCCTTTCGAATGTTTTGTCTACGCTTACTTAATTATAATTATTGACATGGTGACATTTATGTTTGCCATTTTGCTATTTGTTTTCTATGTGTTTATATAAGGATATAGACATGCTTTTCTGTTCCTCTTTTGCTGCCTTTTTTGTGTTAAATACTTTTTCGTATGTTGTTTTAATTCCTATTGATATTTTATTTTTGAGGTACTTGATTAATGCTTTAAGGATTAATTATTGGCACCAGCAGATGGGGTGGTTAAGGTGCTGGACTTCCACATGGCTGACCACAGTTCAAGTCCCAGACCTGGCAGCTTAAAAATCACACTGGGCATGTGTGTGTGCATGCTCCAAATTCCAGGAGACTGGATTGTGGCATGACCATTCTTCTTGGGGGAGGGGGGTGATTTCTCACTTTTCCTCTTCCCTCTCTCTCCCTGGTAAATACATGTGCCCAATAGCAAAAAAACAAACAAACAAACAAACAAAAAAAACTAAAAAAAGGATTAATTATCACAATCTACTTCAGTCTAATACCCGCTTCATTCTGGTAAAATATGAAAACCTTGTTGCTCTCCCCGCCTCCTTTTTTTTTGGCTATTATTATCATAACTAAAAGCAACAGCTGTTTCCCTGAACTTGGCACCCTGTCGTCCCTATCTGGAGGGGTCCTTGTTCGATCCTCCCTCCCATTCACCACTTGTGTATCGAGTCATTGATGAAGTTAGAAAATTCGAAAGACTCAGAACCCTTTACGTGATTTTTTTGTTCATCCACTTCTTCCCAGCCCCTGGCCACTACTTTGGTTCAAACTCTAATCACTTTCTCCTACACTGTTGCACTCTTAGTCACATTTTCCTCTAGTTTGTGACCAGAGCTTTGTAAGATGTAAGTTATATTCTGCCATTCCCCAGATGAAATGCTTCATCAGTCAGCTCCCTGTGACCTTCAGGATAACTCCACATCCCTTAGCAAGTACCTGGGACTACTCTACGAGCTACACTGAAAACCTCATGAAAGTAGGGAGCAGGTGTCAGTGTCCAGAGAACTGCCTGGCAGGCAATCGGTGCTCAATATATGTTTT
>NW_006201743.1:831681-835473 GCF_000334495.1 Tupaia belangeri chinensis | reverse complement strand
AGAGAGAGAGAGAGAGAGAGAGAAGGGAGAAAGAGGGAAGGTGAGAAAGCAAGTGGCCAGGTCTGGGACTGGAACCATGATCAGCCATGGTCAGTCCAGTGCCTTAACCATGACGCTATCTGCTGGCCCCATCCTTTTATCTTTTGTTGAGAGAGAAAATGTAGTGGGAAGGGAGAGAGAGAAAGAGAGAGCGGTACTTTGAGAGGTATTTTTGAGAGGGTCTTGCCATTGTGATGGTCCTGCCCTAGCCTCCCAGTCACTAGGATCTCAGACGTGTGCCACTGTGTCTGATTTGTACTTGTTTTAAGTTGGGCCAGAACCAAACCTGGGCCTCCCATGTGGCCTCAGCCTGCGTGCCGCAGTGCCGTCTCACGTACATCACTGCACCTGGGCGTCTAGCCTTTTGCTTTCACCGTATGTGTGTGTTTGAATCTGAAGTGTGCTTTATATTGACACGGTTTTATGACCTGCCTTTCGAATGTTTTGTCTACGCTTACTTAATTATAATTATTGACATGGTGACATTTATGTTTGCCATTTTGCTATTTGTTTTCTATGTGTTTATATAAGGATATAGACATGCTTTTCTGTTCCTCTTTTGCTGCCTTTTTTGTGTTAAATACTTTTTCGTATGTTGTTTTAATTCCTATTGATATTTTATTTTTGAGGTACTTGATTAATGCTTTAAGGATTAATTATTGGCACCAGCAGATGGGGTGGTTAAGGTGCTGGACTTCCACATGGCTGACCACAGTTCAAGTCCCAGACCTGGCAGCTTAAAAATCACACTGGGCATGTGTGTGTGCATGCTCCAAATTCCAGGAGACTGGATTGTGGCATGACCATTCTTCTTGGGGGAGGGGGGTGATTTCTCACTTTTCCTCTTCCCTCTCTCTCCCTGGTAAATACATGTGCCCAATAGCAAAAAAACAAACAAACAAACAAACAAAAAAAACTAAAAAAAGGATTAATTATCACAATCTACTTCAGTCTAATACCCGCTTCATTCTGGTAAAATATGAAAACCTTGTTGCTCTCCCCGCCTCCTTTTTTTTTGGCTATTATTATCATAACTAAAAGCAACAGCTGTTTCCCTGAACTTGGCACCCTGTCGTCCCTATCTGGAGGGGTCCTTGTTCGATCCTCCCTCCCATTCACCACTTGTGTATCGAGTCATTGATGAAGTTAGGAAATTCGAAAGACTCAGAACCCTTTACGTGATTTTTTTGTTCATCCACTTCTTCCCAGCCCCTGGCCACTACTTTGGTTCAAACTCTAATCACTTTCTCCTACACTGTTGCACTCTTAGTCACATTTTCCTCTAGTTTGTGACCAGAGCTTTGTAAGATGTAAGTTATATTCTGCCATTCCCCAGATGAAATGCTTCATCAGTCAGCTCCCTGTGACCTTCAGGATAACTCCACATCCCTTAGCAAGTACCTGGGACTACTCTACGAGCTACACTGAAAACCTCATGAAAGTAGGGAGCAGGTGTCAGTGTCCAGAGAACTGCCTGGCAGGCAATCGGTGCTCAATATATGTTTTTGGATGACTTAGTGAATGAATAACCTGGCACCTGTCTACCACCCCTCATTTTTTAATGTAACACCCTACTCCACCTTTACCCACACTGGAAATATTACAGCCTCACCTATAACTGAATATACAGTCTTGAGCCAGCTGAGATGATGTTTATCTGGCCCATGGAATAAGTGATATTCCCCCTCCCTCTCCACCAAACGTCTATTTATGGTTACTGATTTAACTGAGGGCAGAGAAGCTCCCTGTGGGAAAATCTTCAAACTCCCTTCAAACTATATCCCAAATTGAGCTTCATGTACATTCAGGAATGTTTAGTTATGAAGCCGGAGTGTGGAGGACGAGCTGATGGAAGGAACGTACAATATGAACAAGGGCTTTGAGGATCTGAGAGAATTCATCAGGGGTCTGATGAATGAGGGATGGAGACAGAAGAGGAATTGTGTCTTTAAAGACAGTCCGAAGGCGGCACATAAACCTTCTCCGATCCAGCCCTAGAATATGGTGTGTGTTCAGGGGAGAAAAAGACTGTCCCAATCCATTGGTCAATTCCTTAAACCTAGCACTTCCCAACCCAGCAAACCTGGGAGCCATTCTCATTTCTCAGGGTTTGGTGAGCTGTTAGGTCACCGTGAAATCTGAGAACCATCAACAGAGAGCTACAGTGTGGAACAGAGGAGGTGCATAGCAGAGTCAGCTACCATGACACAGTAGCGTGGGGCTCACTGGACTGCATGAGGAAACAGAATGAGGAAACAAAAGCCATTACTTTGGGATTGCCAGAAATAAGTGAGGTCAAAGGGGAGTTGTGAAAGAGGTGGAAGCTGAGAACCATAATTGTTTGGGTCTTAATTCTGCAGCATTGTTGGTTGCTTATTCTGTAACCACTTTCTCTCTTAGTCTTTGCTAAAGAACTTTGATTCAAAGCTGATGGTAGTATGCACACAGAAGTTGGCTCCAACCTTGAGGGACTAGTCAGGCATGTTTGAGGCATTGTGGTATCCATTTTCCTTTCTCAGCATTTGGTTTAAGAGTGGGCAAATTCTAGACCTAGTTCTGACCAATGAAACAGATTGAACCTGTTGGAAGTATGACAGTTAATTTTATGTGTCAACTTGACTGGGCTACAGGGTGCCCAGATATTTGGTGAAACATTATTCTGGGCATTTGTGTGAGGGTGTTTTTTGGATGAGATTAACACTTAAATCAGTAGGCTGAGTACAACAGATTCCTCTCCCCTATATGGGAGGACTTCATTCCATCAGTTGAAGGCCTGAATAGAAGAAAAAGGCTAACTCTCCCCTGGAGTAAGAAAAATTTCTCCTGCCCAGTAACCTTCAACCTGGGACACTGGTTTCTCCCTGCCTTTGAACTTGAACTGAAACATCAGCAAGCTGGCTGGCCTTTGGGCTCTAACTATTCATTGGCTCTCCTGGGTCTTCGGCTTGTTGACACACACTGCAGGTCTTGAAAATGGAGTTTCCATAATCACACGAGCCAATTCCTTGTAATAAACCTCTTACTATGTATTCGTTCTGTTTCTCTGGAGAACCAGGATTCATACAGGGCACATCTGAGAAAGATTTTTCCCCCTGATGAAAAGAAAGAGCTCTGTGCGAAGAAGCGCCCTTTGTTCCCGTCTGATTCTGTTGTGGAGGATGGGACGTCTAAAGCTGTGGCAGACACCTTTTGATTATTAAGAACGTAAGATGGAATAGAAGGATGAAAGATTCTGAACCCTGCGTGACATTGTCGAGCCAATGAGTCTACAAGAAACAGCATTATTTCAGGCATCCCGTTAGGTGAGAGGAGACGTATTGGTGTTTGTTTAATCCTTGTTACCTAAAGTGTGGGCCACAGCGCACCTGGATGGTGTTACCAGTTAGATTGGCTAATTCCGTTATTAGTTAGATTCTGCATTTCTAACAAGCCCCTGCAGAATTTCAGACCTCATCCCTGGCCTTCCTAACCAGAGGCTTCATTTTCACAAGATTCCTGGGTGATTTGTATATGCATGGAAGTTTGAAAAGCACTGGTTTATGTAACTTCAAGCTAGTGTTCTGTGTTTTAAATTGTTAGAACATTCTAACAAAGTGGATGTGACCTCATTTGGATCCTCAGACCGAGGTTGTAAATATTTGGCACATGTAGTTTTCAGACTATGTAATACATCTTTTGTCTTCCTTGTTCTTTGGGATAATCTGTTCTCTCTTTCTCCTCACATTTATTTATTTATTTATTTATTTATTTATT
>NW_006201743.1:822034-831662 GCF_000334495.1 Tupaia belangeri chinensis | reverse complement strand
TTGGAGAGGTTTTTGCTATAGGGCACGTGTGGTCACCAGAAAGACAGAGAGACAGAAAGTGAGAAATCACCCCCCCGCCCCCAGAGGGGATGGCCACGCTTCAATCCCTTCTCCTCCATTCTCCTCTCGGGATTTTGGCCATGCACACACATGCACATGGTGTGAGTTTAAGTCACAGGGTCGGGGACTCAAGCCATGGTCGACTACATGGGAGTCCAGCAAGTTAGTCATTACGCTATCACCTGGGGTCAGCAGGTGATGTGGTGGTTAAGGTTCTGGATTCCCACATGGCCAACCATGGTTTGAGTTCTGTAACCAGCACCTTGAAAATCATGCTGGGTGTATGTGCGTGCATGCCCCAAATCCCAGGAGAATGGAGGAATAAGGATTGTGATGTGGTCATCAACCCTGGGGAGTGGTTTCTCACTTTCCCTCTCACTATCTCTGTCTCTCTCCAGCGAGCTCACATGCCCTCTGGCAAACACCTAAAATATAAATTAAGTATATTTTCATGCTATAGGGCACATGCTCATGAGAGAGAGAGATGATAGATAGATGGAGAGGACACTCTCCCATCAGCAGGGCCTGGTCATGCCACAATCTTTTTTGCTATAGTTCTCCCATCAGGACTGTGGGCATGCCCAGCATGGTTTTCAAACCACCAAGCTGAGACTCAAACCCTGGTTAACTACATGATCCAGTTCTTCTGCACAGTGCTTAACCTCTGTGTTATGGGGCTGGCCCCCTCCTCCTTTTTATGAGGCTAACTCATATCTCCTTCCAGATTCAGTTAAGGCATCACTTCCCACCAGGAAGACTCCCTCTGGGTTGGTCAGGTGTACCATTTATTAAATATATCATATCTTTTTTCTTTTCTTTTTTAGATATTTTTTTTTGCTATAGAGAGAGGATACACAGAGAGGGAAAGTGAGAAATTGCTTCCCCACCCCCACAAGGGGATAGCCACACAGACCTTCCCCATTCTCCTCCATGGATTTTTATGGGCATGCATGAACATGCAGCTGGTGTGATTTTCAAGCTCCTGGGTCTGGACTGGAGCCACAGTTATCCATGTGGGAGTCCAGTGCCTTAACTACCATGCCACCTGCTGGTCCCTTATGCCACATTTATTTGCATCTTGACTTATTTGATGCCTCAGCTAGAAGCCAAGTGCCTTGAGGAAAATCTATTTTGTCTCTTTGTATTCTCCACACCTGTCCACCTTCCAGCATGTATGAATAGCTGAATTGTGCTTTTGAATCACAGGATAAGTATGGCTTGGCTGACCTACTCCTTGCTGCCATGGTCTCCTCCACGGGGGCTCCCCGCATGGAGGCACTGAGGTGGCAGGAAGCCGGGTGAGGGATTAGGGAATTAAGAAGCCTGCTGGCCTGGCAGCTGTTGCCTGCTTCCATCCCACTCCCTCGCCTTCTTGAGAGCCTGCATGTCAGAAGCAGCTGCAGGTTCCCTCCACCTATATCTCCTCTCTCCTCTTCCTTTTTCCCAGAAACAACTGTCACAAGCTATCCAGAGGAAGAAATGTATGGCAAAGAGAAGACCCAGAGATTTGATCTCCTGTACCTGAAGGTCCCCCACTGAGCTAGAGCCCATCTACACATGCTTGAAGCTGCTCAGCTTGGCCGTCATGTCAGGAGCAGAGGAGAAAGGCCATATAACTAACCAGGCCAGTGGCCACAATGCCCTCTACCAATTACACCCCAAGCTCCTAACAGCATTTAACGGCCCTTTCTTATGAAGCAGTGATTAAAACTGGGATAATTTCCCCTTGCTAGATGCAATGCCATCCATCCCTATGCACTGAGATTTGCAGTAAAACCAGGCTGGCATCAGCCTGGGGTAGGTGCAGGGCTGCTGACGGGAGCAGCACTCCTCAGATGGACGCCTGAGCCACGGTCTGGGCTGGGCTGAGGGACCCTGCTGGGGGCGCAGAGGTGAGTAGATGCGTTCCTTATCTCCCAGGATGGTGGCCTGGGAGGCTTTTCCTCACGAGTGAGCACACTCCCGCTGCACCTGACGTGCACACGTGCTGGGGCGTGCTCGGGAAGTCAGCCCCTGCACTGAGATGCACTGCTCCAGCTGGTGCCTGCCACCGCCACCCTCCGAGGGGCAGATGTGCTGACGCTGGATCTGACTCAAGCACAGGAAAGCAGACAGGACTCTGGATGGGGAGGGAGGAGCATCTGTCCTGTAGAGGCTGGATGGAACATTCCTTTGGGAGGCAGAGGAAATGGCAAAGCCATGAGTAATTCATTTACTTGACCAATGTTGGCTGAGCAAGCCTCTTTATCCAGGAGCCAGGGGCCCTGGTGGGCCCTCACATTGCAGATCAGGAGGGCCTGTTCCAACCCTCCAAGACGCCTTGTGCAGGGGAGACAGGCCCCTCGGATCTAGCATGGGAAGTGCTGTAGCAGAGGCCAGCACAGGGAGGAGAGGGGCAAATAACCCAGACCGTGGGGTAAAAGACATCCCGAAGAAGGGACAGCTGGGTCGTTTCTTGGAGGGACACGAACAGAGGGAGGAAGCTCGCATTCACCCAGTGCTGACGACATGCCAAGCACATCTTGTCCCGTCACCTCCTCTACAGATGGGGAACCGAGGCTCAGAGAGCATGACTGGTGGCTGACCGTGGGAGCTGCCAGAGCCTTGTGTCGTCCACACTGCCTACGCTCATGCCACGGAGAAAGGAAGGACACTCCAGGCTGTGTTCGCCATGTCTCTGTGGGGTGCTTTGACACATGGAGCCTGGCTGGTTAGGAAGGGACTGCCTCGACCAGGGCTAGCTGATTTCTAGATAAAGCAATCACCTGCCCAGGAGCACCCCTGAGCTCTCACACTTCGGGGCACTCTTCCCCTGCCCTAGTCACCCCAGAGTCAGGTAACCAACCAGGAACAGCTCCTATGCCCGAGTCCTGGAATGATTTGAACCAGCTCATCCTGAGCCTGTTTGCACTGCCTTGCCTGTTCCTTCCCACGGGGACCATGAAGAGGCTCTGTCACACTCCTCCCCCTCCGTCTGCCTCCTGCTGGCCCTGGAGCTTCTCACGTGGCTCTGGGTGGGATGGTGTGCCTTGTCATCTTGGGGTCTGTGAGCGACAACAATCTTTCCAATGGTGGTTGTCTCTTCATCTGCTGGCCTCACTGTACTGAATAGTAGTATAATCTGTATTTTAAAACACGGGCAGAGGGAGTAGCCATTGTCAAGGGACCAACAGGCACAAGGCGTGCACAAAGTGTGAGCTGTTTGTGGGGCTGGAGCCTAGGGTGTGGGGCCCAGGAGGGTGGGCAGAGATCAGTGGGGCATGCTGAAATGGCAGCCTCGCCTCCTGCAGGTGGTGAGGGGCTCCTGAGGATGGGAAGCAGAGGTGTGTCAGAGCGCGATCCATCGCACTGCTGGGAGACAGGCATTTAGGGAGCGAGAGGCCCTCTGTAGGGATCCTGATGCAACAAGAAGGGAGACTGGACGGAGGAGGTATTGGTGGAGAGGAGGGTAACTCACAGAGGCACTGAGGTGACACGACGGTCAGAGTGGTGACTAACTTAATGAGGAGGCTGAGTGTGTCAGTGGTGACAGCTCAGAGATGACTGTCTGGAACTGCCCTCGAGCCGTCCAGCTGGTGGGGGCTGCTAGACTGTTTGGTCTTCGGCCTGAGAGGTCAGGAGAGCATGTTAAAGGAGGGGATTGGAGTCATATTTGAGGCTTGCTCTCCCCCCCCTCGCCCCCCAGAGAGCCTTTGCTATAGGGCACATGAGCTTGCCAGAGAGACAGAGACAGAGAGACAGAAGGTGAAAAATTACCCCCCGGGGGGATAGCCACACCACAATCCCTTCCTCTTCATCCGCTTCTAGTGATTTTGCACATTTTGCACACATGCACACACATGTGCCTGGCTTCAGTTTTAAGTCACCCGGTCTGGGACTTCAATAGTAGTCTCGACTTTGCAGGAGTCTAGCGATGTAACCATTATGCCATCTGCTGGCCCCAAGCCTTGCTCTTTTAAATAAAAATGTTCAACTCATTTGTCTTTTGCAATTGGATATTGTTGAACACTTCTCACAAAGAATTACCTGAAGGCTTGACTGCAAACAACCATGCGAAAGAACAGGCACCTTTTATAGGTAAAGTCTTCTGTTTAGGGACCGCGAAATTGCCCTTTGCCTGTGTCTCGTAAAAGATTCCCAGCACCCATGTCATCCTGGGAAAGCACATGTTTGGAAGTAGAACAGCTGTGATGGAGAGTTTGAAGTGAGTTGCGCTTTGAAATCTGAGCTCGATTGGGCAGGCATCCTCTATTCTGGAATCACAAACGCTCACAGTTCAGACAGGCCAGGAATGACTGGGAAAAAGAAGAAAGCATCTCTGTGCTGGCTGAGGACCAGGGCGTAGAGGTGGACTCTAAATGCTGGGGTTCTGCTCTGGACCAGTTCTGTAAGGGCTTGGGGATTGTCCGGCATTGGGGTAAGGGTTAGGCGTGAGGTCCAGAGAGCCTAGAGGGCAACTCTACAGTAGACCTGGGCGATTAAGAACGTGTGTGTGTGTGTGTGTGTGTAGGCGGGCCAACCATGAGATTTCATTGCAACAGCAAAAGCACAGAGTAAATGAGCCTCAGAAACATTAGACGTTTGAGGGATCTGAAAGAAGGTGATGTGATCCTCGCCCCAAGCAGCTCCAGGTCAGTGAAGGTCCCCATATGTCTAGGACCTTTGGGTGCTTCTGAGGCAGAATAAACTCCGTGTGAAGAATCCAGGTTACAACTATAAAGGGCAAAGCCACGTGAAATGAGGTAGATCCCTGTGGATGGTGCAGACATGAGCCTCAGAGCAGAGCACTCCCTCTTCTGTTCCTCATGTCCTCCTCGGCAGGGAACTTGCCATTTTCAGTACTCCTCTCAGGAGCTGAGGGTCTCCCGCCTCAGATGCATTCAGACACCGTGAGCCCCTGAAGGGCAGGGACTGTTACGGTAGGGCTGTGTGTCAGTGTCCCGTGGTACGGTGTGGTATGGTGCAGGTGCCGTACTGCTGACCAGTTGGAATGGGATCTTCTCCATCTTTCTGAGAGGAGGAGGGAAGAACGCAAACTTCTCTTAGTTTCCTAAGGGGTCGCCAAGTCCGTTAATTTTCAATAAAATTAGAAATGACAAAAAGGACAGTAATCAAAATGAAAAAGCAAACTGTGTAACAATACTTGCAACACAATGACAGATTAAAGCTGAATTTTCTTACTCTATAAAACTCATGCAGATGGGTAAGAAAAATACAAAGTGGCAGCAGAATATGCCCACAGGGTGTTCGGGGGCATCTCTTTCTGGCAGGGGAAGCCCACTCCCAAAAAAGGGCAGAGAAATGCCAGAAACTCATTTTTCCAGCTTCCCTTGCAGCTACAATATGGGCATGCACCCCAGCTCTCACCTCTAAGACATGAGGAGAATTCCGAGACATTGGAGAAGACACAGGACAGAGCGCCACACTGGGAAGCCCCTCCCTCTTTCCTTCCTGTCTGTGAGAGTCTGGTGCTTGGAGGGTCATAGCAGGAGGTGGCCATGAGGGTAATGGAAAGAAAATCAGAGTAATGAACCAGAGGCCTGGAGTCGATGATACTCTGAACCAAGACTTGCACAGCCTGCCTCTGGACTGTTTGTGATATCAGACTTAAAAACAAACTTCAGTTATCTAAGTCAGTTTTTTTTTTTTTTTAGAAGTTTTTGCCATAGGGTGCATGTCCTTGCCAGAGACAGTGAGAGTGAAAGTGAGAAATCATCCCCCAAGGGGATGACCATGCTGCAATCTCTCCTCCTTCATTCTCTTCTCGGGATTTTGGGCATGCATGCACACACGCTTGGTGTGATTTTCAAGCCACCAGGTCTAGGACTTGAACTGTGGTCGGCCATGTGGGAGTCTAGCAATGTAACTGCTAGGCCATCTGCTGGCCCTAAGGCTAAGCCACCTTTAGTTAGGTATTCTGTTACTTGAGATGAAGTCATCCTAATGGATACAAAGTGAAATAAATAATTTATAGAGGCGGTGATGACAATCAGTGAATGAAGATTAAGAGTAATGTTTTGTCGCTCTAGTAGTTACAGAAATGCAAACTAGAGCAATGATATCATTATTTGATTACCAAATTTTGAAACATAAAATGTACGATTAATTAATCATAATATGCCTGTAGTTAGATGGCGTTCTTGCATACATCTGACAGGAGAGTAATTAGTACAATGCGTCTATAAAGTAATTTAATGATAGACACGGGGCTTTAGAAGATCTTACACTTTGATCACTATTCTGCTAACAAGTGAGCAGAGAGGCAGACGAGGATTTGTTTACTGTCTCCTTGACGTCTCCACAGAGAATGTCTCATGGACTATATTACGTAGTTTCCCATTGCTGCCGTAACACAATATCACAAAAGTAGTGGCTTAAAATGACACGTATTTATTGTCTTATAGTTCTGGGGTCAGAAACTCCAAAGTTAAGGTGTCAGCAGAGTTGCATTCCTCTGAAGGCTCTGAATCTGCTTCTTTGCCTTTTCTAGTTTCTAGAGGCTGCCCATATTCCTTAGCTTATGGTCCCTTCTCACATCCTCCAACCTCTGCTTTCTTCCAGCCTCCTTCTCCAAGTTCTCTGCCTCTTTCTTATATGACCATGTGATTACTTGGGGCTCACCTGGATAGCCCCCATCTCAAAGATCCTAACTCAATCATGTCTGCAAAGTCACTTTTATCATATAAGCAACATATTCACAGGTTCCAGGGAATAGGATGGGGACATTTTTTGGGATCATTATTCTGACTATCAGGTGGGTATTCCAAGCTTACACAAAAGTAAAAACTTCAGATGGGTATTTCAGATGACTATCAGATGGGTATTTCAAGCTTACGCAAAACTAAAAAACTTAAAACCCCTGTGGCATCAACATCCACACAGTTGTCCAGCCCGGCAACCCAAGTGTCATCTGTGGCACATCCTGTAGCCATCTGTGAGCGTTACCAAATGTCTACTGCGTGCCAGGCACTGTTCTAGGCTCAGAAGATAGTGAGAGGAGTGGGCATATGGGATCTCTTGCTTGGTCTAGCAGGTGTAGGATATCAAATGTAGTCTTGCATATGTGGTCTAGCAAGTGCGAGTCTAGCAAGTGTAGGTCTAGCAGGTGTAGTCTAGCAGGTGTAGGTCTAGCAGGCGTGGATCTAGCAGATGTGGGTCTAGCAGGTGTAGGTCTAGCTGGTGTAGTCTAGCAGGTGTGGTCTAGCAGGTGTAGGTCTAGCAGGTCTGTGGATCTAGCAGGTGTAGGTCTAGCAGGTGTGGTCTAGCAGGTGTGGTCTAGCAGGTGTGGTCTAGCAGGTGTAGTCTAGCAGGTGTGGTCTAGTAGGTGTAGGTCTAGCAGCTGTGGTCTAGTAGGTGTAGGTCTAGCAGGTGTGGGTCTAACAGGTGCAGCATTGCTCTGCAGCTACAGTCATGCTGTTGTCTGTAGATTCTGGGTTGCTGCCTCCTTGGCGTGCTCTGGAGCCAGCCTTTCTCCTTAAGAAAGGAAGAGCAGTTTCTATTATCTTCTGTTGAACTTGAAATATAGAAGCCTACCCTGATCACTTCGCTTCCTGGGTCACTGACCACAGAGCAAAACTCAACGTCATTGACGTGCCTGGAATGCCCTATATGACCTGGGCCCATGTCCTCTTCACTTGGCACACAGCTGTCTTTTGTTCTCTTCTCCTGGTGGCTCTTCCTCATTGCCTAGGTCACACAGCCTGTTGTCAGTAGAGCCTCCCGTCGTGGCTGTCCAAATAAAGGACCACAGACTGGGCCCGGAGGCTGGAAGTCAGAAATCAAGGTGTCAGCAGGGTTGGTTCCTTGAGAGGCTATGAGAGAAGGATCTGTCCTTGGCTTACAGATGGTCATTCTCATTTTCACAGTGTTCTCCTATGTGAGTGTCTGTTTCAAGTGTCCCCCTTTCAGCAGAACATATTGGATTAGCCCCCCACCCCCGCCCCTATGACCTCCTCTTAATGACATCTGCACTAAACCTATTTCCAAATTCCCTTTCCATTCTGGGTTACTGGGGGCTAGGACTTAATATATAAATTGGGGGCAGGGAGTGGCAATCCAGCTTGCAACATGACTGAATCTGTTTACTTTTTTTCATTTACTATTTTAAATAGTAATTTTTCTATTTACTATGTAGTGTGTGGGTGCACTGGAGAGGGACAGAGAGAGAAAGAGGAAAAATGAGAAAGCCTCCCCCAGCAGGGATGGTCATGTCATAGTTCCTTCTCCTTCATTCTCCTCTCAGGATTCTAGGCACACACGCACACATGAGGGCATGTTTTTCAAGCTGCTGAGTCTGGGACTCAACCCAAGTGGGATCCGGGTGCCTTAACTACTACTGGTCCCTAAGTCTTCCATTTCTAACCTCTCCTCAAACTCTACTTCCACCTCAAAGCAGACAACACGGCATGTGGCAATGCAGTCGCTGGTTGGTGGATGTTGTTTCTGCTGGGTGCACTGGAGGCTCCATCGGCCGGGGAGACCTCTACTCTACTGAACGGTCTCCCCAGTGCTCAGCACTGTGCCTGTGACCTGGCAAGCACTCAGAAGTACTCACTGAGTAAGTAAAGGAATGAATTGAAAAGTGATGATTATTTATAATAGCTACTGCAAGACTGAAAAGGCCACTGCTAAGTGGCCAAATCAACCTACACACAATTGTTGCTACAATTGGGTTTATTACAGCTATTAAAATCTGCTTCTGAAGGATTTTTAACAATGTGGGTAAGTGCTTATGATTTGATATTGAATGATGTAGCAGGATATAACCTTTTCTCCAGTGTTTTCTTTAAAAAGAACAGAACATCTAGATAGAGCTCAGCATTGAACTCATAGTAACTAAAAATCCTGATATAAACTGTGATCAAGTCTGTAATTTTCCAAGTTGAATTTATTTGACCTGATTTATTGGCTCAGTGACTTCATGTCAAAGCTAAAGAAAAATGAGCACTTTCAAAATTAGAATCCTATCAGCCACCCTATATTCTTTTTGAAACAAAAGTTGGGGATGTGAAGAAGTAAAAGGGCCTGGTTTATACTTCTTTGGGCTAAGATAACTATTTTATTAAGTCATTCTATTAGTAAAAGTATGTCTGATCATAAATAGAAATGATGTGTTTGAACTTCTTATTTTGTCTATTTGTTAAAAATTTTTAAATTTTATCTTTTTTTCTGATTTTAGAGCTAATACATGCTCATTATATGTTTTTTTTTTTTTTAAATAAAACAAAACTCAAGGCCCTGTAGCCTTTTAGGGGAGCTGAATCCCATATGGCCAACTGATCCTGGTCTGGTGGCTTGAAAAACATGCCAGGCTCATGTGTGTGCATGACCAAAATCCCAACAGAATGTAGAAATGGAGAAGGATTGCATGTGACCATGCCACATAGGGGGATGTTTTCTCTCTCATCTGCTCTTTCGGTCTCTGACATGTTTAGGGTGATCCGAGAACTGAACCCAGGGATCTCATGTGACCTCAGCCTCCAAACAGCAATACCTTAGCAGTGTGCACCACTGCAGCCGAGTCAGACTGCTCATTCATTTAAAAATACGTCCTGCCCATCCTTGCCCA
>NW_006201743.1:821008-821685 GCF_000334495.1 Tupaia belangeri chinensis | reverse complement strand
TCAAATTCTTGAAACGTTCCATATTAAAAAAAAAAAAAAGAACTGTAATATGGTAAAAGATGTAGATCGATAGGGGACAGCAGATGGCGGAGAGGTTACGTTGCTGGATTCCCACATGGCCGACTGCAGTTCAATTCTCGAACCTGGTGGGTTCGGTTCACACTGGGCATGTGTGTGTGTGCCCAAGATCCTGGAAGGAGGAGAATGGAGAAGAAGGGATTGCAGTGTGGCCATCCCTCCTGGTGGTTTTTCACTCTTCCTCTCACTGTCTCTGTCTCTCTGGTGAGTGCACATGCGCTACGGCAAAAACCTCTGAAAAATAAAATTAAATAAAGTAATACAGATGAAATATTTTCTTAGTGGCAATGGTAAAGTCTTGGGTATGGTTCTTTGTCTGTGTGTACATATGACACAGACATCCATAGTTTTTGTGTGGCCTCAAAATTTTGGAATGATTTATCGGCATTGTCTTCTGTTTGGTGAGTAAAAAAATTCTATCTTTAAGAGTTTTGATACATTTTTAAAGAATTTTAATACATTTAAAACATGAAAATTATATTTTGAGGCATCTGATGAAAAGTAGAGGATACTGGGAACCAGCAGTTAGCATAATGGCTATGTCGCCAGACTCCCACGTAGTCGACCGCAGTTTGCGTCCTGGACCCGGTGGCTTAAAA
>NW_006201743.1:802852-820225 GCF_000334495.1 Tupaia belangeri chinensis | reverse complement strand
CCGGGCGAGCGCACGCCCCCTATAGAAAAGCCCTCTCAAAAAAAAAAAAAAAAAAGTAGAGAATACTGTAGAATCCATACATATTTTTTCCAGGAAACTCGAGTTTTACTAAGTGTTTCTGAACAAGCTCTTCCCTGCGGTTTTCCAGCCTCCTCCGAGTAGCAGCTTGGGCTGGAGAGGCCTGATGTCACAGTCCCAGGAATAATGGCTCCTACCACATTGAAAGTCAACAAGGACACCAGGCTTCCAGCAGCAGGAAAACAATCTCCATGCTGAAAAATTGGAAGTTATTTTTTAAAATGTGAAGTCATTTCAAAAGATGACTTCATTGTCTTGTATTACAGAATATTATAGACGATAAACTATTCATTATCTCACATTTAGGACAGTTTTGTCATTAATCTGACAGCAAGTCTGTTGACATTCTTTCAGGGAAGGGTACGAAATTTAACAGCCAATAATTAGAAGGAGCTCAGGGGAGCACTTTTCCTGTCGAGGGTACATACATCACTAATGTTTATTGACTTCACCTTTGAAACTGAGCAAGCCACAAAACATGTCCTTTTGTGTCTGAATCAGGAGACTTGTTTCTAAGAACAGAGATCACATATCATTTCCCAGAGACAGAGAACGCGAGGCGGAGCTAGTCAAGAGGAAACAGCTTGAGCGCCTTGAGCCCGAGGACTGGGTTTTGAACTAGGCCCTTTTCTCTGTCCACCACCTGGGTGGCAGAGGGGAGGGAGCTGTCAGTGATGTGCTGCCCCTGATGTGACAGAGAGTGCAGCGTTCTCCCACACGATCTGCAACTCCAGCTGGGGTCCTCCACACCACAGGAGCGTGCCTGGCAACCTGTGGGCTGTCCCGTCCCTTGGCCGTGATTCTCTCAGACATTTTGATCTGTTTCAGGCAGTCTTTCTGAAAGACACTCAGACAACAGCAGGTCAGGCGGTGAGACAGCTGGACCTCCGTGGGCATGCTGAGCATGTTGGATGTAAATGCGATGTCTATGGTCCAGGCCGACTGAAGCTGGGGGTGGGTTGCAGCATGGAGACTTTGTTGGGGGTACAGCTCTCTCATGGATGAAATAAATAAATAAACTAAAAAAAAAAAAAAATCCCAAACCGCATAGCAGAGGGGGGCTGGTGTCAGGTCTCACGCCATCTCCACCGCGTGCCTCACTCTGCATTGTATTTTCGTACTTACCTGTCTTCCCATGAGACGAGTCCTGGTGGCCACAAACCTGGGTGGCAGACCCTCCATAAGTCCTTCACAGATGAGGAGAAGTCCATCGTGACTCCCTGGAGTGGCGCTGTGCCTGCCTGTAGAGCTCCACCATCCTAGGACACTGCTGAGTCATGGCGTGGCCAGTGGACATAGTGGTTGGCTCCGCAGGCCCTATGGACTGAGCTCCAGGATGGGATCTGACAGTGTTCATCCTTTGGGGAGGTTTTTCTTGTCTCCTTAAAGAGTTAATGAGTTCTCTTGTGCCAGAGACCATGGCATGTGCTTTTTCCGGGGAGAAGCAAAAAGGCCAGGAAACAAGCTTTTTTTATGAGAGGGGAAGAGAAATGGGAAGCAGAAAGGGGTGCTTACTAGGTTCTAGGTGTGGTGTTTGCGGTTTTCATATGCATTGCTTAAGTTTATACCGCCTTCCCCACCCCAAAAGACTCTGAGGTAGTTATTACATCCATCTCTAATACAAAAACACACAGAGACTAGCTGTCTGACCTACAGCACAGTTGTTATGGGAAAAATCGGAACACTGGCTTGACTGTCCTAGTCCAGAGCTGTTTATGCTGAGACAGGACCAGTAGGTGCCGAGGACTAGAAGAGTCTTCTGAAGTGTGGGCTTCATGTTGGACACACTGCAGCTGTTCACAGGAGGCAGATGGTAGCTTACTAAAGGATTTTTTAGGTCATTGTATATTAATAGAAAAATTATATATGTGGGTTTTTTTTTTTTTTTAGTTTACTTCTTTTATTTATTTTTAAAAGTTTGCTATAAGGCATATGCACTCATACTTGCCAGAAAGAGACAGAAAGGGAGATAAAGAAAGAAAGTGAGACATCATCCCCCCACCCTCCCCAAGGAAGATGGACACACCACGGTCTCTTCTCCTGAATTCTCCTCTTGGGATTTTGGGCATGCACACACACATACTTGGCATGTTTTTCAAGCTGCTGGGTCTGGGACTCAAACTGAGCAGTAGGGCGTATGAGATCCCCCACCTTAACCACCACACCACCTGGATTGCCAGAATTTACTTCTTTCAAGAGCATGTATGTGTGTAATGGGGGGCTGGGGGAGAAGGAAACAAGCACCCTCAGCAGAGTTTTATGGCTCTTCCCCAGCCTTTCCAGCCAGCCAGGCTCATGGTCATGCACATCTGGTGTGAATAGGTTGACCAGGAAACCAAACCCACCATCTTTCCATATGGATCCAGTATCACTTGAGTGGTGTGTTCCTGTTGCACCACTGAGCCAACCCCCAGATTTAATCTTTTCAATGTATAACTCACTGTGCTCCAGGCAAAGGGCTTTACATACTTCACCTCTCTATCAACGATACGCACACATACACACACATGTGGTTTAGTGAGGCAGGTGCACATCTCATCTGCATTTACAGGTGGTGAAATGAAGGCTTAAGATACTACTTGACCAAGACAATCTCGAAAAAGAACGAACTTGGAAGACTTATACCCTGACTTCAAAACTTACCACAGAGGGGGAACCAGCAGTTAGCGTAATGGCTATATCGCTGGACTCCCACGTAGTCGACCGTGGTTCGCGTCCCGGACCCGGTGGCTTAAACTCAAGCGGGGCGCATGTGTGTGCGTGCCCAAGATCCCAAGAGGAGAATGGAGGAGAAGGGATTGCGGCGTGACCATCCCCCCTGGGGGGAGTGATTTCTTGCTTTCTGTCTCTGTCTCTCTCTGTCTGTCTGGCGAGCTCACGCGCCCTATAACAAAAAAAAAAAAACTCTCAAAAAAAAAAAAACCTAAAATAAAATTAAAAATTACCACAGAGGTACAATAATGGAAATGGTGTGGTACTGACATAAAGACAGACAGATAGACCAACGGAAGAGAATAGAGAGCCCAGAAAGAAACCTTGCGTATATGGTCAAATGATTTCAACTATTATGGAGTATGAGTTAAAATGTTTTGCTATGTAAAGTAAATGTTTGTGGAAAAATGTAAAAATAAATCAATGAAAGGAAAAATAAATTATTTCAACTAGGGTGGTAACCCATTCAATATTTTAGGGAAAGAATTTATTTTTGACAAAGTGCTGGGGAGAATGAATGTCCACATGCAAAATAATGCAGTTGGACCCATACTTTATGCCATCTATAAATGTAACTCAAATGAGTCAAAGACATAAACATAAGAGCTAATACTGTAAAACTCTTACAAAAATAGGACAAAAGTTTCATGATATTGAATTTGGCATGATTATTTGAATATGATATCAAAGGCACAGGACGACAAGAGAAAAAATAAACAAGTTAGACTTCATAAAAATTAAAAACTTTTATGCATCAAAAGGCACTATGGTCAGGGCCAGCAGGTGGCATAGTGGTTAAGGTGCCGAACTCCCATGCAGTTGACTCTGGTTCAAATCCTGGACCTGGTGGCTTGAAAGTCATGCTGGTGCGTGTGTGTGTGCCCAAAATCCCGGCAGGAGGATGGAGGAGAAGGAATTAAGGTGTGACCACCCCCCTGGGAGTGATTTTTCACTTTCTGTATCTGTCTCTCTCTCTGCCTCTCCAGCCAGCACACGTGCCCTCTCTGAAAGAAAAAAAATACACTGTCAGTAGAAAATGCAAACCACAAAGAAAATATTTATGAATCAAAATATATCATGTAAAAATGGAATTAAAAGTACTTTTTTTTTTTGGTGCAAAGCATTTTTAAAACCCATGCACAGTTTTTCGTGTTTGCCATAAACTTTTTGAAGACCCTGCATATCTGATAAGAGATTAATATTAGAATATATAGCGAACTCTTAAAATTCAACAACAGTGAAAACCTTGATTCAAAAATGGGCGAAGGAGTTGAATAGTCATTTCTTCCAAGAAGATCTACAAATGGCCAATAAGTACGTGAAAAGGTATTCAACATCATTAATCATTAGGGAAATGCAAATCAAACTACAATGAGAGCAGGAGCCCACACAACTCACCATGGTTTGAATCCTAGATCCAAAGGCTTGAAAAACACTCCAGGTACATGTGAGTGCGAGCCCCAAATCTAAATAGGATGGAGAGAAGAAGGCAGGTATCGAGGTGTGACCATGTCCCACTGGGGAGTGCTTTCTCTCCCTCTGTCTCTCTGTCTTACTCTGTGCCCGGCTCATGCCCTCTGACAAAGAAACGAACAAAAAGACTGCAACGAGATACTGCCTACATCCATTAAGATGCCTATTAACAAGAGCAGAGACACGGAAAATAGCAAGTGTTGGTGAGGATGTGGAGGCACGGGGACCCCTGTGCACTGTTGGTTGAATTACGAAGTGATACAGCTGCTTGGAAAACAATATAACGGGTTCTTTAAAAAAATTAAGCCTAGAGTTACCATACGATCCAGCAATTCCACTTTTGGGTACATACCCAAAGGAACTAAAAGCAAGGTCTTGAAGAGATGTTTGTACACCCACGTTCCCAGTAACATTATTTAAAATAGCTGAAACGTGAAACTCGAGTGTCCACCAACAGATGAATGGGTGAGCAAAACACAGTATATACATGTAAATGAATGTTATTCAGCCTTAAAAAGGAATGAAACGTTGACATGTGCGACAACACGTATGAACTCTGAGGGCATACGTGTGTGCAGTGTGTGATTCCGCTTGCATGAAGTTCTTAGACTATGCCAGTTCAAAGAAATGGGAGATGTAAACATGGTTGCTAGGGACTGGGGCAGGGGGGAAAGAGGAATGAGGACCTATTCTTTAATGGATATAGAGTTTCAGTTTTGCAAGATGGAAGAGTTCTGGAGACGGATGGCGGTGGGAGTTGCCTAATAATGTGACTGTACATCACGCCACTGAACCGCACACTTGAAGTGGTTAAGGTTACCCATTTATTTTATGTGATATGTATTTGATTAAAACAAGAAAAAAATTCAGGAGACTACAGATACCGCATGGTCTGTTCTAAATCCTCTGACTATGTAACCATGGCTAGGACTTAAAGTTGGATCTTTCAGATTCCAAAGCTCTTAAGGAAACAGCTCACAGTGTCTCTGTCTGTGGGGCTGAGGCCGATCACATGTGGCTTTATTGACTATTTTGCTATTGAAGTGGCTCTGCGTGTGGTATACAAGCCTGAGATCCTGGGAAAACAACCTCCCAGAAGCGAGTGTTACAGAGGGGAGCCAGGAGGTGTCTAGGATTCTGGAAAAGTCCCACATGGGAAGCCATAGGACTGCCAAACACCAGCAGGGCATGTGCTCTTTTCACAATGGCACCGTTATGTCTGTGCTTGCCTCACATCCTGGCACACGTGTGTGTGTGTGTGTGTGTGTGTGTGGGGTGGGGAGACATTCCCTAACTAGAGGCTCCGCTCTGTGGCTCGACCGTGGTGCCTCTGCTCCTGCTACAGAGCAAGTAAAAGAGAAATTAGTCTCTGGTTGGCAAAATTACGCAAATGAGATATCCCACAGTATGCCTGGAAAATTCCACTGGCTAATTAGACATATTAAAATTTCTGTCAGAGCAGACAAGTCACAGAGGTGGTGAAATCTCGTTTTATTTAAAGCTGTTGTGCTTTTTTTTTTTTTGGAGAGGTTTTCGCTATAGGGCGCATGCGCTCACCAGACAGACAGAGAGAGACATAGAGACAGAAAGCGAGAAATCACCCCCCGGGGGGGATGGCCACACTGCAATCCCTTCTCCTCCATTCTCCTCTCGGGATCTTGGGCACGCACGCACACGCACCCGGCGTGAGTTTTAAGCCACCGGGTCCGAGACACGAACCACGGTTGACTACGTGGGAGTCCAGCAACATAGCCATTACGCTAACTGCTGGTCCCAAGCTGTTGTGCTTTTTAATAAACATTGTTTTCTCTGAGAGAAAGAGAAAGAGAGATCCCCTACCAGTCCTCACACTGGGATCCACCCCCAGCCTTGGCCAGCCTGGATTATGGGCAGGAGTGTGTGTCTGGTGTGTGCACATGGAGGCCCTAGGATGGGAAGCTTGCACCTTCCCATGTGTGTACAGCATCACAGATTTTGTGTTACCACCGTGGTACTGTTTCATCCCTAAAGCCCTCGCTTTTCAGGTATAGACCCTGGGGAAAGGGGAAAGTAGCTTTAAATAATAATAACAGCTAACGTCTGATGAATAATCACTGTGCCAGGCCCTGTGCAAACATCTTATTTGCATTCTCCTTAGTCTTCTTTCATCTTCATGAAGTAGACTGCTGAGAGCCTCCCTTGGTTCAACTCTTCCATGGATTCCGTGACATACCACAGAATCCCCTCAAAAGACTATTTTATATATATGTATATATATATAATTTTTCCTACTTAAGCCAGTTCAAACATGTTCTGCTACTTTCAATCAAGAATCCTTACCTAAAATGGATATACCCATTTATTGTATTGATGTTGGAACTGAGATGCAGAGAAGTTAAATGATACACCTATAGCTACCAAGAGGTATCTGGCCCCAGGTCATCCAAACACAAGAACTAAAACAGTGACTACTCAGTTTAACCACCCGGCTCTGTGAATGATAGCTGAATCTTCATAATTCACTTGTCCTTAATACTGCCGATGTACTTTTTAAACATTGCCAGAGGGTATGCGTGCTCGCTAGAGAGACAAAGAAACAGAGAGAGAGAAAGGAAGAAGACACCTCTGTAGGGGATGTGGTCCTGCCGCTATCCCTTCTGCTTCTCCCCTCTACACTGCTGGGATTTCGGGGATACATGCACAGGAACCTAGAGTGTTTTTCCAAGCCACCGGGGCTGGGATTCACACCACTCACGTGGGAAGCCCTATTAGGAGGCTGCTAGAAGGATACAGAAAAGAGGCAGACCTAGCTCCTTGAACCAGAAAGCTGGCAGGGAAGATGGAGTGAAGCAGGTAGATGAGATAAACATTTGGGGCTAGAGCTGACAAACCAATCATCAATCAGATCTGTGAAAGGACGAGTTGTCAAGGGTGACACCAGGGTTTCAGTTAAGTGACGGATGAAAGTTCTGGTATATGAAGCAGAAAGACGATCAGACTAGAGGAGGGCTGCTGTGGAGGGGCTGCTGTGGAGAGAGGGAATTAACACTGGTTTTGGACATTCTGAGCTCCATAGGGAGGCGTGGAGAAGGCACCCATTTGAAGCTATGAGGGAGGGTGAGGCAGAGAAGTCATTTGGAGAGCTATCATCACAAACGTGGTACCCAAAGTACGGGGAGGAAGGAGTTGGTCAAGAAGAATGAGTAGGTAGCAGAAGCAGGAGACCAGGACCTAGTGCTGGGTTTCTCAGCATCAGCACTGATCACGTGCAGGACCTGTCCTGTGTACTGGAGGGTGTGGAACAGCGTCCCTAGGCCCCACCCATTAGGTGCCATTCACGCCCTCCAGCTGTGACAACCAGAATTTCTGTAGACGTTGCCAGATGCCTTCTTGGGGGAAATCTAAAATTGCCCCTTATGAAGAATCACTGGCCTAGGACAAAATAATGAGACATGCCAATCTTTATTTATTTATTTATTTTGGACAGCTTTTAGCTATAGGGTGCATGCATTTGCCAGAAAGAGAGAGAGAGAGGAGAGAGAGAGAGAGAAAGAGAGAGAGAGAGAGAGGCAGAAAGCGAGAAATCACCCCCTCCCCCAGGGGAGATGGCCACACTGCAATCCCTTCTCCATTGTCCTCTTGGGATCTTGGGCACGCACACACACGTGCCCGGCATGAGATTAAGCCACCGGGTCCGGAACTCAAACCATGGTTGACTACATGGGAGTCCAGCGACATAGCCATTACGCCAACTGCTGGTCCTGAGAAATGCCAATCTTTAAAGAGTGGGATGAGAAAGAACATGGAAAGAGAACTGGGGTGGAGTAGCCAGAGAGGATAGAGGAAAACCAAAAACACGTGGGAAAGAAAAGCATCTCAAGAAGAAGCCTGTGAACACTGTCAAATATGCGGAGAGGTTAGGAGGGTGAGGACGATGATTACCTTTGAGGCAGCTGCTTGGAAGTCATTGCCCTGGGAGATGGAGTCCCTGGGAGGAGGGCCAGGGAAGGGTGGCAGAAATCAAGTTAATGAGGGTTGGGGCAGCATGGAGGGTGGATGGGTGGAGGGGGGGACTGCGAGAGGAGGTCGGGCTGAGGCTGGGGAGATGAGACGGTAGCTGAAGTGGGATGAGCAATCAGAGATTCCCGTGAAGATGAGAGAGACTGTGTGTGTGACCCTGCTGGTGCGGGGGACCTGGCACTGAGGATGAAGAGCAAAGAGGGGGAGGCTTGGCAGATTATTGAGGGCCACAGGGCACAGGCTGGAAATGGGCTACCCCAAATCATCGCTGGGAGGGGAGGAGGAAGCAGGGAGTTTGAGAGCATTCCTGTCTGGTGGCTTCTGTTTTCTCTGTGAAGTAGAAAATGAGACCATTTACTGAGAGACAGTGGGGCAGTCAGAGGAGAATTTGGAATAGCCATTAGAAAGAATCGGGTCGGAGGTGGAGAGCTTAACATAGAAACCAGGAGGTTGGCAGGGCAGAGTCAGGAGGCAGATGAGGCGGGAGCCTGTGAATTTACTGGGATCCAACTCGCAGAGCTGGTGGTTTTCTCTGGCAGGACTCAGCTGCCTGCGGATTTGCAGAGAAGGCAGCGGGACCCAGAGGTGGCTTCGGTGGAGGGACAATGGGTGAGACTTGGAGATATTGGTGCAAGAAGAAAATGGACGGGGGTGTCGAGCACCTGAACACAAACCAGGCAGCAGCCTCACTGTTCTGTTGTTCCGTCAAGGGAGACATGGGCTCGGGAAACGCATTACCAACCAGTGCCCCGCTAAGTCTGTCCCTCCAGGGAGATCCCCGGGCACAGTTAACAGGTCCTCATTTATCATTAGGCTCTTCCCACTGGGATCCCCATTCCCTAGGATCATTCATCTCTCCTGGCCTTTAAAGCATCCAGCCCATCCCTGCAGTTTATAAGGGAGGACACTGTGACCAAGGGAGGAAGGGACTCAGCCAGTGCTCAGTCCTTGACTCACCCAGTGACCAAGGAGTAGTGGCCAGAGCCCAGCACAGTCTCCTGACTCAACAACAAGACCAAGTCCAGGGCCTGTAGATTACCGCCAGGGGGTAGATTACCCGACCAAAGGTATTTTTTCAAAAACACTAATTGGATGGTATCATTTCCATGTTTTAAACCCTCCAAAGCGCTCCCTTCACGTCAAGAATACAATGCAAACACATCATCGGGGCCTCCCAAGCGTGGGCCCTGCTTCCTTTAGAGCCTGTCTCAGCTGCGCTCTGCCAGCCCACTCTAGTGGCCATGTGCTGGTCACTCCTTCCCACCGCCCGGCCTTGCACTTGCCAGTCCCACTGCCCCAGACGCTGTTACCCTGACTTTACCTGGACTGGCCCTCTCTCATCATTCAAGTCCAGCCTTACTGTGGTCCACCCAGGCCTCTCAGTGGAATGTCCCCCTACGCTAAGCTCTACTGCATCAGCAGACACTCGATTTTGTGCCCTGTTCATTTTCTTCATAGCATCAGCCATGGTGGAAGTTTGTTTCTTGTTTGCTTATGTCGTCACCTACCTCCTCCGTTAGAGTGTGAGCTCCCAAGAACAAGAACTTTGTCTTTCAAGTTTAAGTTTGCCCCTGAGATAGAAGCCACCTAGAATCGCTCTGATGCTTTGTACAGTGCACTCAGTAAACATTTCCGTGGGAATCAGCACTCACAAACAAGCTTTGCTAGAAACCAGGGTAGATCCTCTGTGGCAAGCATCATAAGTGTTACCGGAAGAGCATGGAAGACTGCTAGTCGGCTCGTTTCTATCTCCGGAGCTCTCTGGGAGCCCTCTGGGAAGCTCTGTGGGAGGTGACCAGGTTCGCACAGGTGCTGGGCAGTAAGCCAGTCTCCTGGAGACCAGCCACTGTGGGCCGACGGGCCCAAGCACTCCTCCAGGTATCGTGTGCCCCAGGCAGTGCTGGCATTGCCCTGGGTACACTCAGTAGGCAGCGGCAAGGTCACCCGGAACAGAGCTCAGGGCTTTGTCTGTCTAGTCAGTGCATCTGGAGATTGGTAGGAATATCATCAAGTTGGGAGAGGTGAGGCTTTCTGAGCTGAGATGGCAGGAGTTCTTGAAATAGCTCCTGAGGAAGTGGCGTGGGGTTGACGAGTGCAGCAGCTTCTACCTAAGCGAGACTGGGAAGGGCCACCACAGGCCGCCCTGTGGTTCTTTCCCACCTGGTCTGTTGGACTTTCATATTTGCGTGTCCTTGTATCTCACACAGCACCAAATGCAAACTCCGCTGCTAGCTGCTGGTTTATGTCTGGCTCCTTTTGTTAGAGAGCTCTAGGTACTTAAAAGGTTACCCAAGGAGCTGGGGTGGCAGGTGGCAGGGTAGTTAAGGGCATTGGACTCCCACATGGCCACCTGTGGTTTGAGTCCTGGGTCTGGAGGCTTGCTTTCTTGCTTCCTCTCTCTCTCACTCTGTCCCTCTCTGGTCAAATGAAAATAAATAAATAAATAAAGTTAAAGAAAATAATTCTTTTTTTTAAAAAAATTACCCAAGGAGCGATGAAGGGCTATGCCATCCTTGGTGCCCTTGACGATGTGCCACACCAACAAACAATACCCAAGAGTGTTGAGAACCTCTGCTCACCTAGGTCATTGTTATAACTCAACTGCTACTGGACATGAACGCTGGTCTCCGAGGACCTCCTGGAGGAGCATCTTGGAACAGATGCCGGTAAACCAGCACCCAGGAGCCTGGGCCACGTGCGTGGACGTGACTGTCTGCTTTTCCTACCCACATTCTGCAGCCCCAGGTCAGCTCTCTTCCTGGTGAGCCCACAGGACAGAGTCTCAGAGCACAAGGTCCTGGTATACAGGCTGGGAGTCCCAGATGGCTGAGACCACGCTTGTGCGAGGAGGGGATGGCAGTCCAGGTCTGCTCCAACCTGCCTCTCTTCATAGAACTCCTTAGCCCTGCACACCGGCCAGGGATTCCTTCCTTCCTTCCTTCCCTTTTAGCAGCTCAAAGGCACTTGGTGTCCTACAGGCCGATGGCACAAGGATGGGCACTTGAAGGCCTCTGCCACTCCACTGCCTTGGGAGACACTTCTGGCAGGGATACCTCAATTTCCCTGAGAGCCCCTGGGGTCCAGTGGGTGACTGAATCTTCCCTGGACTCGGCTTTAACATGCTGAGCACTGTCTCCACTTACAAGAAAAATAACCCCAGAAGCAAAACTCTTGCAGAATCGAAGAGAGTCCCCTGTTCCTGGCCATGTTGTATCTCTAGAAGAAGCGCCACTCCTGAAGAACTGGCTCATGTCCCTGTCTAGTCAGTGCATCTGGAGATTGGTAGGAATATCATCAAGTTGGGAGAGGTGAGGCTTTCTGAGCTGAGATGGCAGGAGTTCTTGAAATAGCTCCTGAGGAAGTGGCGTGGGGTTGACGAGTGCAGCAGCTTCTACCTAAGCGAGACTGGGAAGGGCCACCACAGGCCGCCCTGTGGTTCTTTCCCACCTGGTCTGTTGGACTTTCATATTTGCGTGTCCTTGTATCTCACACAGCACCAAATGCAAACTCCGCTGCTAGCTGCTGGTTTATGTCTGGCTCCTTTTGTTAGAGAGCTCTAGGTACTTAAAAGGTTACCCAAGGAGCTGGGGTGGCAGGTGGCAGGGTAGTTAAGGGCATTGGACTCCCACATGGCCACCTGTGGTTTGAGTCCTGGGTCTGGAGGCTTGCTTTCTTGCTTCCTCTCTCTCTCACTCTGTCCCTCTCTGGTCAAATGAAAATAAATAAATAAATAAAGTTAAAGAAAATAATTCTTTTTTTTAAAAAAATTACCCAAGGAGCGATGAAGGGCTATGCCATCCTTGGTGCCCTTGACGATGTGCCACACCAACAAACAATACCCAAGAGTGTTGAGAACCTCTGCTCACCTAGGTCATTGTTATAACTCAACTGCTACTGGACATGAACGCTGGTCTCCGAGGACCTCCTGGAGGAGCATCTTGGAACAGATGCCGGTAAACCAGCACCCAGGAGCCTGGGCCACGTGCGTGGACGTGACTGTCTGCTTTTCCTACCCACATTCTGCAGCCCCAGGTCAGCTCTCTTCCTGGTGAGCCCACAGGACAGAGTCTCAGAGCACAAGGTCCTGGTATACAGGCTGGGAGTCCCAGATGGCTGAGACCACGCTTGTGCGAGGAGGGGATGGCAGTCCAGGTCTGCTCCAACCTGCCTCTCTTCATAGAACTCCTTAGCCCTGCACACCGGCCAGGGATTCCTTCCTTCCTTCCTTCCCTTTTAGCAGCTCAAAGGCACTTGGTGTCCTACAGGCCGATGGCACAAGGATGGGCACTTGAAGGCCTCTGCCACTCCACTGCCTTGGGAGACACTTCTGGCAGGGATACCTCAATTTCCCTGAGAGCCCCTGGGGTCCAGTGGGTGACTGAATCTTCCCTGGACTCGGCTTTAACATGCTGAGCACTGTCTCCACTTACAAGAAAAATAACCCCAGAAGCAAAACTCTTGCAGAATCGAAAAGAGAGTCCCCTGTTCCTGGCCATGTTGTATCTCTAGAAGAAGCGCCACTCCTGAAGAACTGGCTCATGTCCCCTCCAGAGGACAGTCAAGAGCGCAGGGATCAAGGCAGCTGGACGACAGTCAGACAGAAGAGGACCGCCCTGCTACAGGGTCACAGGATACCGGGTGGGGGGCCCGGAAGAGGGTCTTGGCTTCTTGTGCTTTAGAGCCATTCATAGCCTGGTGAAACCTGAGGATCCCTTCTGGGATAATGTCTGTATGCATAAAATAAAATAAGTAGGATTATAGAGAGGAAAACACTAATAAAATACAATTATGAGTCTATTTTAAAAATAAAGTTATGAATGAACAATATATGTACCTCTTTATTAATGCATTAATATATATATTAATTTAAGTTTTTTGAGAAGTTTTTGCTATAGGGCATGTGTGTTCATCAAAAAGACAGAGAGAGAGACAGAGAAACAGGAAGCGAGAAATCACTCCCCCAGGGGGAATGGACATGCCACAATCCCTTCTTCTCCATTCTCCTCTCGGGATCTTGGGCAAGAAAGCACACGTTCCCAGTGTGAGTTTAAGCCACCGGGTCTGGGACTCGAACCACCTTCGACTACATGGAAGTCCAGTGACACAGTCATTATGCCAGCTCCTGGTCCCTATAAGTGGTATTTTGAGCTATCTGCAGCAATTACAATGCGATATGAAAGTAACTGAGTTTTATCAGTGATGACATTGTAGCTGCTACCATTGCGGCTGTGGTTTGCCTCTGCCATTGGCGTTACTCATAATTCAAACAAATTATATAGGAAACAAACACATCATTTAGTTTTTCCCACCCAAGCTTGTGGACACCCGGAATCATCTACAGATCTCTGAGTAGACCTCCTTGGATCCTGATAACGAGTCTTTACCATGAGAGTGGTCCTTGTCAATTGGGCAGAGCTCGGGATGGAAGGCGAGGTGGGGAGAAGGGGGCAAGGAGAGGCTGGGGAGAGAAGGGGCGCAGGGGAAGGAAGACCTCCCAGGTCTGCTTGCAGGTCTCCTTATGGGACTCAGGGGACGCCAGCCCGCTGTGCTAGGCTGGTCTAACAAAAGCCACTGGCGGGACCAGCAGTTAGCGTAATAGCTATGTTGCTGGACTCCCATGTAGTCGACCGCGGTTCTTGTCCCGAACCCAGAGGCTTAAAACTCATGCCGGTCGCGTGTGCATGTGTGCCTAAGATCCTGCGAGGAGAATGGAGGAGAAGGGATTGCGGCGTGACCATCCCCTCTGAGGGGTGATTTCTTGCTTTCTGTCTCTCTGTCTCTCTCTGTCTGGCGAGCGCTCGCGCCCTATAGCGAAAAACCTCTCAAAAAAAAAAAAAGCCACTAGCCCTGGGTGTCTTCCTCATCTGTCAGGAAGGGGAACGAAACAACCAAAGTAAGCAGACATGTAGCAAAAGTGGAGTGAAGGGGAAAACTGGGCAGGAGAGTGTGATAAAATGTGTGGTGAGGTCAGGGTCAGGACGTCACCTGAGGTCCTGTATGGAAGGTGGAGCAGGAAGTATGTGTAGGTGCTTTTCAGGGAGGGAAAGTGGAAAGAACCAAGGTTGCCGGGAGGTGGGCTGGAGAAGACGGGGGCTGCTTGGCTGCAGGGAGAGGCAGGGGCAGGAGAAGCCGGGGAGGGCCCACAGGGCTCCGCTGAGTGACTGGGGACAGTGGGGCAGGAGCCCAGGCTGTGGATTCATTTGGGATATGTGGGATTTAAGGGAACCCTACCGTTCCCATGAAGGTGCCTGTAGGATTTTGAAGCTTAATTGGTGAATCTGGACTGGAGGTAAACATTGCAGAGTTCTTGAGAACTGACGCAGTGTGGGCCTGTACAGGTCAGGCGGGGTGAACAGGAAGCAGAGAGGGCCGAGGCGGGGTCAGGTGAGGTGAGCGGGAAGCAGAGAGGGCCGAGGCACGGTCTGACATTCATTCTAGAGCAAGATGGGAGTAGTGGGAGGCTGGCGGGGACTCCAGGGAGGCTGTGGTTTGTAAATGGGACCAGGGGAGAGTGGCATGTCATTTGGTCCCTTCTGCGCTCCTAATGGTGGGGTAGGTATTTACATGCAAGGATCTAGACGGCTTCTCGCTCCAATCTGTGCTTTTTTCTGAATTACCCCTTGGTCAACAGCTCGTTCTTAACTAATCTGTTGATTGGCTACGAAGACCAATGACACAACATAATACCAGGCCCAGTTACACACTGTGCCTCAGAGTGTGTACAGGGAAACAGCTGGTAACTATGTCAATCTTTGCAATTCATTGAGTTATATTGGGTTGTCAGAAAAGTCATGACGCATTTGTTTTCTACACAAAAATGTGTCATGACTTTTCTGACAACCCAATAGAACCAGAAATCTTTGATCAACAACAGTATGCTTCTGGAAGCAAAATCAAGGTTTATGTTAACCCAAGATTTCAGAAGTCAAGAAATGAAATGTGTTTTCCATGGTTCACTTTCCTCTAGTTGGCCCCTTGAAGCATACAGAGATTCTCACTCCTATTTCCTCTGTTTTAGTGTAGTCTGTTTTTCTACCTCTTAGTGGTCCACTGTGATTTTTGCCTACCTTTAACCTTTTCTCTTTTTTCTGGTAACAGAAATCCAGTTTTCCTTTAGGTTTAGATAGTGCTGACTCAAATCTGATAAATTGCCACTGATCTCTGGCCTTAGTGATTGATTCAGAGATAGATCTTTAACTCGGTTAAATGAGACTCAATCTGGGATTCTGGTGAAATATTTCGAAAGAAGTTGTTGAGTGAATAGCAGTGTAGCTCTCGAGCTGCCACTGGTTATCTTGTTCTATGAGAGGGACGCTTGCCCAGCCACATAGCTAAAACAGAGGAGTAAAGACCAAGAGAGTAAGACAGATTAGACAGTTAGATGACAGACAGACAGATGAAGAGAGAGAGAGAGAAAAAAAGAAACCAAGTCTTTGATATCTTTGGAACTTTTGGACACAGCTCTTCCTGATAATGGAATTATAATCCCATCATTTTCTGTTGTTTTTTTTTTTTTTTTTGGAGAGGTTTTTGCTAGAGGGCGCATGTGCTCACCAGAAAGACAGAGAGAGACATAGAGACAGAAAATGAGAAATCGCCCCCTAGGGGGGTTGGCTACACCACAATCCCTTCTCCTTCATTCTTCTCTTGGGATCTTGGGCACGCACGCACACGCTCCCCGAGTGAGTTTAAGCCACCAGGTCCAGGACGTGAACTGCGGTCGACTACATGGGAGTCCAGCAACATAGCCATTACACTAACTGCTGGTCCCCTGTGCTTTCTTTGTTACAGTGACGGATGCTAAGTCTCCATGGCCTCCTACAGAGCTAATCTTTCCACTGCCAGCTTGTTCCAAAGACCAATTGGGGTGCACAAGGAGAGGGAAGAGGACAGTGCATGCAGGTGTTCCTTTAGATTGGCAGGTCCCCAAAGCATGGGCATAGGATGAGGTCCCCGAGGGAAGGCTGAAGACTTGCTCTGGGAGCAGCCTGTCACTAACCAGGCCTCTAGGCAGGGGTCTCGATTTGTACTATTGACTCTTGGGGCTCAGTAGTTCTTCATTGGAGGGGCTTCCCTGGGCATTGTGGCTTGTCCAGTGCAGCCCTGGCGTCTGCCTCCTAGATGCCAGTAGCAACCTCCACCCACCATCTGTGACAGCCAGAACTATCTCCAGACATTGCCGTGTCTTCTGTGGTGGGAGGGGGGCACTAGCAAAATCGCCCCTGGTTAAGAACTGATGTGGAGTAGGGTAGAGATGACAGCCTGCTCACCTCTCCTCTCCACAGGCCGACCCAGTCAACCATGGCTGCCTTTCTCTCTTTCGGAGATAGTCTCCTTCCTGTTACTTCTCTGCTCACAGTCTTCCAGGTTTCTCAAGATCGAGAGACTAAAGTGAAGCTTCATGGTAGGGCACGAGAGGCTGCCGTGGTCTAGCTTCATTCCCCTTCACGGCCTCGTCTTTTGCTGGAGGTCCCAAGCTCCATGCAGTCACACAAGGCCACTCTCTCTTGACTCCCTGCAACTGCCAGGTGGCAGCCCGCTGCACCCCCCCCCGAGGTTCATCAGCTCATTCATCCTCCAGTCCCAGTGTAGCCCAGCTCCAAAGACAGAAGCCCACCGTGTTTACCAAGCAGGTCAGAGACAGAGGGCACAAGAGGCCGATCCAAAAGGCAATTATCGTCCAGAATAGCAAAAACAGAAGTGAGAACATTGTAATAAATGCTGAGAAGGTGTGAAGCTCTGCACGGGAGTGTAGATGTCATAAATGTCACTTAGGAGGAAGCCAGGAACACACAAGGACATTTCCATTTACAAGAACGTGGGAGGGGGAGTTCACAGAAAAGTAGTGGACATCTCCCGGGAAAGCAGACCAAGTGTGATTGCCCACCTACTGCTTAGGATGGCAGCAGTGTGTTTAAGGCAATTCGTTCAACTGACAGTAACAACAGCATCTTAGTAACCCCTAAGTGAGCACTTCATATGCAGTAGACACTGTCCTAAGAGCACTTGCATCTATGAGTTAAGTAGTATTATAATCCCTCTTTTTATATGTGAAGAAACTAGGGCAGAGAGAGGTTAAAGAAAGTGCCTAAGGTCATGTCGAAGGTAAGC